>NC_089250.1:127028501-127331006 GCF_963930625.1 Muntiacus reevesi | reverse complement strand
TACTTTAGAAAATATGTTTCAGTTTGTGTTTACTGAGATGCATTATCTTTACTTGTATCAGCTAACTTCATAAAAGAGAGATTAGAAGCAAAGTGCTTATATAATATTTGTCTTGAAATCTTACATTCTATGTTGTCATTTTTTTCCATGTAGAGAAGGATTTAGTAATAATAGTATTTTCCACTGAGAAGGAAGTAATTTTCAAAAAATATCTTATTGTCCAATAACATATCATGTCATTGTGAAGTCTCACACATTTACACTTCAAGCAAAGTAATCCACTCCATTTTCCACATTAACTGAAAAGCACAAATATAGCCCTTTATTATGAGGTATTGGAATTCACAGATGTTTTTCACAAATTATTCTAAATCTGACTCTTTAAACAAATATATAAAAAAAATATTTCACAGCATTACAGAAAAATTTCAGAAGTTATATTAGGATCAGTGACATTCTTAAACATAATACAAGTTCCTTGACACTGGGCCGAGAGGTAAAAATACTATGAATACTTTTCAAAAAGTTCTTAGGTTATGTTGTATTTTGACATATCTCAGTAATGTTCAAAAAGGAATGATGTGTTGTCTGGTAGACATCATGTGTCTGTTCTTTTCTCGAAGGTGGAGAGGGAATGTTCTCCTTGAAATATACATTTCAGCAAAAGAAAACTAGTCAAAAAGCAATCGGATTAAGCAAGTTTTGCTAATCTAGATCTACAAGAAGATCCCCGGGGTTAATGCTCCAGTTTGTGCCACTCTGTTGCTGTGGAATTGGGCTTTGAAACAGGTGAAAAAAACATTCATTTATGCACCCTTTCAAACTACACATATTGAACATCTATCACGTATCATTTGGTTTCTAGTTCCTGGGCAGAGGAGGAAGGAAAACCAAGTTACTATTCCCATAAAGATGACATTCTAGAAGTAAAGCAGAATAAAGGAAACATTTATGTTAAGTGGCGGTGTATATTGTACTCAAGAGAAAAATAAAGAAAAGCAAAGGAGCTAGGGGTGGGAATAGAGGAGGCAGCAGTCCAAAATTAAATTACTTTTAACTTTGAAGCAGAATTTGAAACACAGATAAACCAGAGCTATTCTCTGGAGGAAAAAAGAGTATAAAACTGTATCATATAACCTGATTAAAAACTTAAGCTCAATTTGTCAATAACTCATTATTGAGAAGTCCTCAAAAGTAACAAGAGTGCCAGAGAAGATTAAAGTTTTTTGTTGAAAATTAAAATTCTAGGCACTAAATTAAATATAATATATATATGTGTATACATATGTGTGTATTAATATATACACATGCACATATACATATATATATATATGCACACACCCTCACATGCATGTTTAGTTGTGTCCAACTCTTTGTGACCCTATGGACTGTAACCTGCTGCCAGGATCCTCAGTCCCCAGGATTTTCCGGGTAAGAATGGAGTTTGCTATTTCTTCCTCCAGGGACTCTTCCTGACCCAGGGATTAAACCCATGTCTCTTGAGTCTCCTACACTGGAAGTGGATTCTTTCCCACTGCACCACCTGGGAAGCCTATATATGTATTCTATTACAAGACATATTTCAGTTTGTTCTGTTTTAGAGACTGCAGTCAATGAACTACAGCTATATATTACTTGCAGCTCCTGCCATCAATAAGTGGATGACAGCTCACCTTGAATTTGCTCCAGCCTTGTGAGTTGCTTCTATCAGCAAAAGGAGGCAGAAGTAACATCCTGTGAGTTCCAAAGCTTGGAAATCAACAGAACTGCAGTTTCTGCCTTTGCACCTTTGGGGATGCTGCCCTGAGACTGCCACAGATGAGGAGTTTTGCCATGAACGACCACCTGTGGAAAGATTCCAGATGATTCAGCTGTCCCAACTGAGTTTAGACTCAGTAAAACAAGCATTTCCTAAGCAAACTCAAGATTGGCAGAAAAACATCCCAGGTAACCTTCATAGTCTATAGATATAACAAATCCCTGCTGTTTGAAGACTGTAAACTTTGTGGCAGTTTGTTACGCTGCAGCAGATAGATTATGACATAGATGGAGAAACAGAAAGTGACAGTGTTCAGAGGTTCCACAGTAGGTGAAGTCAGAGGTAGGACTGCCATTCAGGCCTGTCAGACTCTAACCACTATCTATACTTTATAGCCTACATTTTCTGAAAATTCACTTCTGTATCATGAAAGATTGAGGTGAAAAAAGATAATCCCTACAGTTCTGCCAAGCTCAAAATTTCTAACTTTCTATGAATCTATGAACATTTAGATACATTCCTCTAGGAGCCCCATGCTCTAGATAATCACACCATCCTAGCAGATTCCAGGATAAAAAGTTATTATGTCACTAGATTCAATTTCAACTTACATCACTAATGTTTAACAATCTAGCCTAAAATAAATTACTCTGTATCTATACCTGAAAAAGAGACTTATAATAGCTGCCTGGTAGGGCTGTGAGGAAGAGATGAAGGAGAATAAAACACTTTAGTAAGCAGTACCCGTGCAGGATTATATATAGTATAGTACAGAATGCATACAAGTATTGTGTGATATACATGTATACGTATAATAAACATATATCCACAAATAGCATAACTGGGATAAGTTACGTATGAATGTATAAGTAACTCAAACTCAGGTCTCCTGCATTGCAGGCAGATTCTTTACCATCTGAGACACCAGGGAAGCTCTTATTATATGACACCTGAAGTTAAAGATGGTCACAAATCCTTTGACGGTTCTACCATTGAGAATCAAGATCTACATTTTCTCTCCTTGAATTTCTTGGAGTTCTCAATCATCATGTACAACATCATACTTTTCTGAGCCTCTCAGGCTATGAGGGAAGCCAAGTTAACCACATAAAGAGGTTCAGAGAGAGAGAGAGAGATGATCAATTTCCCCCTTAGCTCAGCCTTCACACTTTAAGTGAAAGAAGATGAAAAGTCTCCTGATGACTTCAGCCTCTGTGGCCCTCTAATTGAAACTGTATGAGGGACTCCAAATGGCAACCACTTAGTTCAGTCAATCAGTCCGAAATAAATATCACAAAAGATAAGGTATTTTCAATCCATTAAGTTTTCAGGAAGTTCATTTTGTAGAAATAGATGACTAGAACATGTGTGGCTCTCATTGCAAAGAATATATAACATTTTGGAAATGTCTTGTCTAGCTTAATAACTTTATGCCTGCTTGGAACAGATTCTGTCTCTGTCTCTTTTTACACACACACACACACACACACACACACACACACACACACCCCAATACACATATCTAAATGAACATGAAAGTGAAAGTCGCTCAGTGGTGTCCGACTCTGAGACCCCATGGTCTGTATGTTCAAAGAATTCTCCAGGCCAGAATACGGGAGTGCGTAGCCTTTCCTGTCTCCAGTGGATCTTCCCAACCCAGAGATTGAGCCCAGGTCTCCCATACTGCAGGCGGATTCTTTACCAGCTGAGCCACAGGAAAGTCCAAGAACACTAGAGTGGGTAGCCTACCCCTTCTCCACTGGATCTTCCTGACCCAGGAATCAAACTGGGGTCTCCTGCATTGCAGGTGGATTCTTTATCAACTGAGCTATGAGGGAAACCCTGTATCTATCATGCACACATAAAAAATCATTGTTTTCAGACTGCCCAATAAAATACAGATGCAAATTGAAAACAAATTGTAAAATGGAAGATAAAATTTACCAAAAATGACAGTAAGGAAAAATTTAATTGACTATCAAACTTGACTGAACTTTCCAGCAACCATGATTCATGCAGGAAAAATACTATGCATTTCTCATAATTGAAATGAAACACACTAATTACTCAAGACATGTATCATTTTCTAAGAAATGAATGTAAAATTCTGTTCTAATGGTGCATTTTATACACATCACTAGAGAATATAGAAAAGAAGAGTCTGACACTGATAATTATTCTCAATTAGCTTTTATAACAAATCCAGAGCCCTAAACCAAAATAATGTTAAATGCAATTCATAGGTAAAATTTAAAAATAGAGAAGTTTGACCATGTTTTTTCAAAAAACAAAAGAAGGTAGTTTTATTAATATTAGAAGGGTTCTTTTAATTAGAAAACAGGATACTGATAGAAGCAATTTATGGGGAAAAATAATGAAACGGCTTTCAACTGTATGAAAATATGCCCAATCTACTAGCTATTAAAGAAAGCAATTAAAATTTTAAATGACAATATTTTCAAAGATAAAATAGATTTGATGATGTACCATGTGGCAGAGGAAGTAAACATACAGTCTTTCAGTGAACATCACTGTTGACCTGAGTCTCTGTGGCTCACTGGAGAGCAGTCTTCAGTAACTCCTAGCATTTTCACCTCTAGGGCTCCATCCTACATAAATGTTTGCACATATTTGCAAATATTTCTATAAAGTTGATCATTAAATAATTATAATTAATAAAATACTCTAGTCTAAAAATCACAATTAATTATTGGTAAAATAAATATTGCCATAGCCAAATATTATATATTATTAAACACTACATAGAATTTAAATTATACCCTCAAAGAAGGAAAGCAGGTTAATATTTCTTAGGTGCATAAATTAAAGTACAAATCAGTGATTTTTTGTTTTTTCACCTGAATAAAACAGGAACATGTTGGGGTCTGCACGTGTACATGCATGTGCAGGCCACAGGCAAGTGCATGGGATACTTTTGGAAAGAGAAGAAATTAAAACAAATATATACCTGGAAAATATGATAGAAAAATAAAAATTAGAAGCTGATTCATCTTTATATAACAAGTTTTTCAATATTTAAAATTCTTTTTACCAAGTGCCATATTTCAAAATTAGTGGGGTTGGAGGAAGTGAAATGATTTCTCAATGGCTTACCAATGACTTGCAAGAAACCCACTACTGTGATCCAAGCATATTATATTTTAGTGGCTGAAATTTATACAGTTGACAGCTGTGGTTTTAAACTACATTTCAGAGAACCCTAGAATTCCCCAGAGATATGTGGTGTCACTGGGGAAGACTGATGGGAAGACAAAGTGATCAAGATTATGCTGGAAATCTCTCACTTTCACCAATTGTATCTAAATTATTCTTTTATTTACTTTATACATTGAAGCTACACAGAATACTTTGAATGGAAAAATTCCAGTTAGAAAAGTTTGAAAATTCTTGACATATAGGAGTACATGAATAACACATCTGCTGTTAACTGTGGTACATGAGGCAACTAAAGAGTTTGATTTTAACCTATATTATTCTGTAATATTTGAAAGACCTTTTGTGGTATGTGGCAATTGCATGTATAAGTAAAGTCACCTACACCTTTCTTATTGGAGTGTATTCAAACTATGGCACAATATCTAGGAAAGTCGTTGGCAACTTATGGGCAAATTTTCAAATTGAAAAAAAAAAACCACCCAAATGTTTTCTATTTAATACTGTAAGATTTACCCTAAGAAATAATTTTTTTTAATTTACAAGAGTATTTCACATCAGCCTTAAAAACTTTGTCATATTTATTGAGGAACCAATTGTCAGACTCTATAGCTTCATAGAACACAATGCAATATTTTCTTTAATAAGCAGGGGTTTCAGATTTCAAGTTTTGGCTTACTTTCTAATATTTATACTTAGCTTATTAATTTCCTTTTCTAACTGCAAGTAAATATGTCTTCTATTTCACTTCAGTTCTGGTTATTATTTACAATGCATTTGGCTCTGATATTTTATTGCAGAATGGACAGTCTCCTTAGGTGTGTCAGCCTATGTTGCCTTCTATCACACAGAAAGAGTGCATTGTGCAATAGAGAGCATTCTGACACTTGGGCAGGAGATTTTTCTCCTGATGCTCTTGTTAGCTTCAACTTAAACCTCAGTCTCTTCTTCCAGGAACAATTCCTATAAATTGCGACTGCTTCCTCATATGCTTAATCTCTATTTTTATCTATGCTTCTGTACTGGATTTTCCACTAGATTCTACCCATATCTCTAATAACTCATAGGAAATTACCCTTTCCAATTGACTCATCTTCATTTCTGGACCTAATTTTCATCAATTTTACTCACTCTCCCTGATTCCTAGCATTTATCAGCCCCACGCCATTTCCTTGGACTTTCCTATCTCTAAGCCAACTGACAGCCTCACTTTTTCTATGTTCCACTGAGACTCCAAATAGAACTTGACTGTCCATCCACATAGGATTTTCAAACAAAATTAAAGAGGTTTTGAGATTCTTTCAGGTTTAAACAATAAGAAATGCTTTAAATCCAGAATGCTATTCTATATGAACACTCACAGAGAATATATTAGAAAGTGAATGGAACAGGGAAGCCTGGCGTGCTGCAGTTCATGGGGTCAAAAAGAGTGGAAAACGACTGAGTGACTGAATGATAAAGATGCTAATAAGGAATTTAACATTGATTATCAAATGTCCAAAACCACAGAAACCAACTTTGGCTCAAAAATAAAGGAATGGGAAGGGGTTTTCTCCCTCATAAACTATGGCACAGAATTTTACAGTAAAACCTGTTCCTAATCTAAACTTAACCAATATATTGGGTAAAATAATAACAATTATTTTGTGGGAATTTAATAAACTTTTAAGACTTCTCCATCATTGAGAACTGAGCCAGTAGAAATTTGTAAGCCATAGCAGTTTAGGGGTTTTTGGAGATGAAAAAAAGATGACCAGAAATAATCAGTTCCTTCTCTGAATGATAATTGTTAGAGATTGTTTAAGTAGATTATGAAAGATGGCTACTAAGAAGAATGACTTCATTACATTCCTATAATTGTTTTAATATAATTGCATATGTATACCCAGACAATATAGTGAAGAATGGAATGAAGGCAAAATGAACTCCCAATGATGAATCAATCTTTTCCAGAGTCAAAAGCTGACATTTCAGTTTCCCTGAGGGAGAGTTTAGAAAAAGTGAATGGGGTGAGGAGACTCAGACATGTCAGCATGCTGTCTGAGAAGAGGGAAGGTGAAGTGAATAGCTGTCAATTGAGATGGGAAAATAGAAGGGAATGTAGAAAATATTCTGACAAACCAACCGTGCTCCTAGTCTTTTAGACAAGCCAGCAAACTTACTATTTTTTCCCCCTCTTAAAACATAGCTCATCCTCGGAATCAGATAGTTTTACTTAATCCTAAATGATCTCTGTTACAGTCAATTTTACCAGCTAATCTTTGCCATGGCTAATTTGCAACAATGCCATTCCTCTGAGGCACACAAACATGGTTAACAAAATAAAACCCAAATTGAATGATAAGGAAGATAGTCAGCAGTGAAGCTATAAATAGAAATATGTGATGTCCTTACAGATGTCCTTACAGAAAGTCTACAAAATCCATAAATATCTTCTATTAAACCAGATTTTCCAATATTTCTGCAACAGTAGAGTGAAAAATCTTGTCACTCTGGAAACTTCTCTATTTTTCTTATTTTGCTGAGAGGAATATCAAGACACTTACAAAAGCCTCTTGAATATTTAACTCTAATTTTCAGCCAATTCACTCATGTGTCATCAAGCTAGCATTTGAAATAGTATTAAAGTTCTATTTTGAAGTCTAGGAAGAAACTTTACAAATTTAAAAAGTACTGTTTTCATGGAAGTTTTAAAAAATAAACATCCCCAAAAGCTTTGATATCTTGTAAAATGCTAAATAAATAAGAAATTCTGGTTTAAAAGACAAATTTAAAATGTTACATTATTTTAAGAAAGCTTTACTTCTAGAGTATTTATAGATTCATAGAAAAACTGAGGATAGATTACAGGGAGTTTTTAGATACCCAGCACCCAGTTTCCCCTATTATAAACATCTTACATTAGTATAGTGTATTTTTCACAATTAGTGAGCTAAATATTCAGTTTCTTACTTTGTTAAAATTTTCTTAGCTAATAACTAATGTATTTTTTTCTCTTTTATCATTTCAGCATGCCATCCAGAATATCTTATTATTGATGTCAACCTTGATCACTGGCTAAGGTATGTTTTTAAGGTTTCCCATTATAAACTTACTTTCTACTCCCCTTTCCATAGAGAACTCTCTGGAAGGAAGTATATATTTATATATATAGCCCACACTTAAGGAATGCATAATTACTTCCCTCTTGAAAACTGAGTATCTAAATATTGAATTGGCCAAAAAGTTTGCACAGGATTTTCCCATAATATCTTACAGAAAAACCCAAATGAACTTTTTGTCCAACCTAATACTCTATTTGGAGAAGGCAATGACACCCCATTCCAGTACTCTTGCCTGGAAAATTCCATGGACGGAGGAGCCTGGTAGGCTGCAAGTCCATGGGGTCTCGAAGAGTCAGACGTGACTAAGCGACTTCACTTTCACTTTTCACTTTTATGCATTGGAGAAGGAAATGGCAACCCACTCCAGTATTCTTGCCTGGAGAATCCCAGGGATGGGGTCACACAGAGTCGGACACAACTGAAGTGACTTAGCAGTAGCAGTAGCAGCAATACTCTATTACTTGTAATTTTTCTAATAAAGTTTGTCCTTCTTTGCCAGTTAAGTTACTTAGTCATTTATTTATATCAACATGGCCTCAAAGGTATTTCTTTTGGATTATAACCCAGTATTATGTTATTGCTCAAATTGTTCTCTCTTTGGCCATCATGGGTTATTTCAGGTAGCTGTCGAGTCCCTTTAACAGAATAGCAGGCATGTGGGTTTTGTTTGTTTTGAAACCTTCATTACTTTCTGACCAAATAATATATTCCAGGCTTGTCATGTACATTCTTTGCCTGAGTTCTAGAACCAGTCATTTCTCTAAGAGAACCTGCTGCTTTTATTGGAGAATGGCATGAGAAACCAAGATATGTCCACCAGATGCGTTCACTGTTACTAGAGTTTTATTGCTTCTAATCCCTATCAGCTGCCTGAACAAATCAATATATGTGTTTACTAATGTATATGGGCTTTTTAGGTGGCACAGTGGTAAAGAATCCTGCCAGTGCAGGAGGTGCAAGAGATGTGGGTTTGATCCCTGTGTCAGGGAGATCCCCTGGAGGAGGAAATAGCAACCTGCTCCAGTATTCTCCCCTGGAAAATTTCATGGACACAGGAGCCTGGAAGGTTGCAAAGAGTTGGTCATGACTGAGCACACACATACACACTAATGTATGTACATATAATTGTACATTTTTCTACATGTGTGTGTGCACTAAGTTGCTTCAGTTGTGTCCAACTCTTGTGACCCTTGTTCGCCAGGCTCCTCCGTCTATGGGGCTCTCCCAGCAAGAATACTGGAGTGGATTGCCATGTCCTGCTGCTGCTGCAGCTACTAAGTGGCTTCAGTCGTGTCCGACTCTGTGCGACCCTATGGACAGCAGCCCACCAGGCTCCTCTGTCCCTGGGATTCTCTAGGCAAGAATACTGGAGTGGGTTGCCATTTCCTTCTCCTTGCCATGTCCTACTCCAAAGCATTTTCCTAACCTAGGGATCGAACCCATGTCTCATATTTCCTTCACTGGCAGGTGGATTCTGTACCACTAGCACCACTTGGGAAGCCCTGTTCTATATGGAGCCATCTCTATATCAAGTTAAGCATGAGTTCATACAAACATCATTCTAGACTTGTCTCCTTGCTTACCTTAAACCTCCTACTCCAGTGATGAGAAACTTACCTCCTTTAAACTATCATCCATTTTTGATTTACAAACATATAACTTACTCTCAAAATCTGTTTCCTAGAGAGACATAGATTCACAGACACATTGATCACAATCTATCACACACACACAGTCTAAAAATGCATCAGAGATCATAAGGCCCATCTTCTCTTTAGTATATGTGTGATTTCAGAAATCAGATTAAATGGCTTACCTGAGAATGAAACTTATAATTGACATATTTAGAACTAAAGAAACCAAGTGTCTTCTCTATTAAAATTGCTTTTAGAATGACTCATCCAAATACTCATATTGCAGATGAAGAAATTTATACCCATAGAATTTAACATCTTATAGCTGGTCAACTGGAAGATTACCTAAAATAAGGCATCTAAAATTAGAAAAAACAAAAAACAAATCCCTATATTTTTTGCTTCCAAAATTTATCAAAACTTTATCAAAATGGAGTCTCGTAACTTCATATATCCCAATGTTAAAGACAATTTCAATAAATTTGAGGATTACAGCTAAAGTGTTTTGGAATTGATAATAGTCCATAAGCTCAGTACTAAAAAATATTGGGTCCATTTAGATCATTACAGAATTGCTTATTGAAAAAATGAAGTCTGCTTATATTCTGCTCTTTTCTACCCAGCAGCAAAGGTCTTGACTCTCTTCCCAACAAATTATGCAATTATGGAGGAATAAATGTTGACATTTGGTTAATCAAAATAAGTTGATAAAAGAGATACTGCTATTTGATTTACATGTAAGATAACACTCAGGATAAATATTAATATATTTCACTAAGGTAAACATAATATGTTTCAGTTATTGATATAACACCAAAAAAAAAACACATTAGAAAATATGTAAAATAAAATTTATCTAAAATTTTTATAACTTTTTCATGGTAAAATCTGTAAAGATATATGCAGAGTAACTTATTAATATATAGATGAGGCACAGAACGGGGAAGGCAATGGCAACCCACTCCAGTACTCTTGCCTGGAAAATCCCATGGATGGAGGATCCTCGTAGGCTGTAGTCCATGGGGTCACGAAAAGTCGGACATGACTGAGCGACTTCACTTTCACTTTTAACTTTCATGAATTGGAGAAGGAAATGGCAACCCACTCCAGTGTTCTTGTCTGGAGAATCCCAAGGACGGGGAAGCCTGGTGGGCAGCCGTCTATGGGGTCACACAGAGTTGGACACGACTGAAGCAACTTAGCAGCAGCATCAGAGCAACAAAAACTAAGACAACAAAAATTAAAATAATACTTAGCTGTTCTTATATGTCAGGTACTACTTTAGTCTTTTATATGTTTTAATTTAATCTTCTCAACAAGAGTGTTATTTTAGTTTTCTAAGGATCCTCCATACTCTTCTCCATAGCAGCTGGACCAATTTACACTCTCACTCACAGTGTAGGAGAAGGTTTCCCTCTGATCCAGAAATCACTCTCCTTGGGCATGTACCCAGAGAAAACTGTAATTTGAAAAGATACATGCACCCTGGTGTATTGCAGCACTATATGCAATAGACAGGACATGGAAGCAATATAAACGTCCACCCACAGAGGAATGGATAGAGAAGATGTGGCATATATATACCTGGAATATTATTCAGTCGTTAAAATAGAGTAAGATAATGTCATTTGCAATGACATGGATGGATCTAGTGATTGTCATACTGAGTGAAGTGAGACAGACCAATATCACATGACATCACTTTTAAGTGGAATATAAAAAAGTGATACAAATGAACTTATTTACAAAACAGAAATAGAGTCACATATAAGAAAACAAACTCATAGCTACCAAGGAGGGAATGAGAGGGGGATAAAATAGGAGATTGAGATTCACACATACACACTGCTGTATGTAAGATAGATAATAAGAACCTATGTATAGCAGAAGGAACTCTACTGAATACTCTAATGAAGTATGTGGGCAAAGAATCTTAAGAGTGGATATTTGTAATCTAAATCTAGATTGAGATTTCAAACAAGTAATCCAAAAAACAGTAGATAACTGATAAACTTTGCTGTTCAACATAAACTAACACAGCATTTTAAATCAACTGTACTCCAATAAATAAATATATATATATATATATATATATATATTTTTTTTTTTTTAAAGAGGAAAGGTGAAAAGACAGAGAGTGATACATTTCTTTACAACAACCTTCACTTCAGAACCAAAGCAGCTACTGCAGTATTTAGGTACCTGCAACTTGTTACTTATAAATTTATAAGTTACAATTCTCTATTTGACTTGGAGGGCTCAATCTTCAAAATTAATTTTTACACAGATATATAAAAATACATAAAAATGAAAACTTTATGAAAAATCTATCAATTTACTTATTTTTATATGAGGAATCTGTACCACATTGTAAAGCAAATTCAAGGGGTAAAAATGTACATGAATGTGTATATATGAATATGAATAAGTATATGAATGTGTTTTCTTGTGTTTTTTGAGATTTACTTTTTTAAATAAACCTTTAGAGGATGTATTGACCTCAGAGATCTTTTTATCCAGTGGTTCTTAGTGCTACCTCATAGGAGAATAACCTAGATCACTAAATAATAACATCAATATAGAACCTCACACAGATATGGTTCTTAAATTTACAAATCAAAATCACAGGAATTGCCTTGTGATTTAGTAGTTCATGGGTGGATCCCAATGATCTCTATTTTAAACAAATACAGGATTTCTGATTTAATAGTTCATGAGTAGATCCCAATAATCTGTATTTTAAATTAATGAACAGGTAATGACATTGTTCTGGGCACCATAATCTGGGAACCAGTAATTCAAAGAATTAAATTAAAATCTCTAGAACTGGTAAAACTAGAGCCTGAGGAAAAAGCTGTAGCTTTTTGCTTGCTTGTTTTTGACTTTGCAACTGCACACAAAAATGAACAGAGAATGAAGCCTTCTGCATCAACCAACCAACCTCAATACTTATTAGACAGTATTGTTTCATCTATTACCCAGAGCTAAATTGTCTTTTTTTTTTCTTCTTTTTTCCCTTGCAGTCCCTTTGCTTTCCTTTCCCCTTCCACTTGCCTTTACTGTTGTTTATTTCTTTGTTTTGTTTTTTTTTTTTTTCATTCTGAAGTCTATTTGAAAGAAAATTCCAGATGCAATTTCCCTCATAAAAAATTCACATGCACTTCTAAATGGTAAGACTTAAAAAATAGCAACCATACCATTATTACGTAAGTAGCTTTTAAAGTGCCTTGGATATCAATACATAGTCAGCACAGGGAATTTCTAACCCCTTGCTTGAGATCATTAAGAATATAGGGTGGAAGGTTGGAATTAGATGTCTCATCTCTTAACCCTCAATCTTAAACAAGTGTCTCCATAGATGTGCTCATTTATCACTATCAATAACTGTAGAGTACTAGGAAGTTTATTTAAAGTCTAAACACATAGTTTTTGTTTCTAGCTCAACTATATATTTATTGTCAGTCCAAAGTCCAAGGATAAATTGTTTTTTTTACAGTTCAGTCTCTTAACCTTGTGCAACATCAATAATAGTAACAAGAATAGTAATAATAACAGCAATAATAATAACCAACTAAAGAAGCATGTAAAAGATTTATATAAAACAGCAATAACAAATATAAATTAAATGGACAACTTTTTAACAATGACTTATTTGACCACACATTTTGGAGATTAAAAAGATTGACTATTTCAACTTAAAAGTGTGTACCTATGTTTTTTTAATACAGATTACAATGGACGTTTTAAGTATTCTAAATCTGTTTTAAGGACTTGCTTGTTATGTCTTACCTAAGCTATTCTAATGACCAAAAAGTTCTTTCAGTTTTTCCCTAACATAAAATTTTATGGAAAAGCCCAGACTAACCTTTTGGTCAACCCAGTATTAAAATTACCAGTTACTAGAGAGTTATCTGGAGAAGGCAATAGCACCCCACTCCAGTACTCTTGCCTGGAAAATCCCATGGACGGAGGAGCCTGGTAGGCTGCAGTCCACGGGGTCACAGAGTCGGACACTACTGAGCGACTTCACTTTCACTTTTCACTTTCACGCATTGGGGGAGGAAATGGCAACCCACTCCAGGGTTCTTGCCTGGAGAATCCCAGGGACAGGGGAGCCTGGTGGGCTGCCGTCTATGGGGTCACACAGAGTCGGACACGACTGAAGCGACTTAGCAGCAGCAGCAGTGGCAGAATTTCCTGGAGAAGGGAATGGCAATCCACTTCAGTATTCTTGCCTGGAGAATCACTGGTACAGAGGAGCCTGGCGAGCCACAGTCCATGGAGTCGCAAAGAGTCGGACACACAGCACTGAGCAACTAACACACACTATAGAGAGTTAAATCTGATATTCACACTCCCATGTAATTTTCTAATATTTTTGTTTCTTCCTCATTTATAGATCTTTAAATCTTATATGGAAGTCAGATAAGCCCTTTCCTAGTTTGCATAAAATAACTGATTACAGTTATAAAATTTCACATTAAAAATGGAAAAAGAACTTGTATTAATGGTCCCTCAAATGATGAATGGAAATTAATCTGTTTGATATTTTATTAAATTTGCCAGAGCTGAATTTTTTTTGTCTTTAAACACATACTCTGAGTATTCTCTAGTTTGTAAAATTTATAGGATAAATTTCAAATAAGCAGGCAAGTTTGGAAAAACATTAGTTTAAAATTAACCTAAAAAATCTGAATTCTTTGTACTATTTAATATTGTTTAATAAAGCCAAGTATGAATCTGTACCAGCACAAAGTATGAAGGAAACTATCCCTTCTCAGGTTTTCTTTATACTTCACACTAAAGTTCTATATCCTGTAATATCACAAAAAGACTCCACAGTGTTCTGCAACATACAATTATAAATTTGAGGAATGTTTAAATTTAATATAAATTTTATAAGAACAATATAAGCCTGCCACAACTAATCTTACAAATGCTCCATTAGCCAGCACTGTGATGGAATTTTACATTAAAATATATTTTAGTATTATCTGAATTCATGAGACTTAAAAAATACTGAGGAAATATATCAGTATCTTTGGTACTTAGCACAGTTAATTTATTGCTTTCTGGAAAACTTTCTTTCTCAGGTGAAATGTTACACCAACTGCAGAATTAAAGGCAGTGTCGAAGTATCTCCCTATCACTCATTTCAACACTTTAGAGACACTTCCCCATTTTCTGATTAACCTTGTCCAGGAAAGATAAATGTTGGCTTAGGTTATTCTGGGGAAATAAAACATCAGATGGCCTTTTGCTGTTGGAAGTCTATTATCTACATAAACCAAATCTCATGTCAGTTTGTCAATACATGAGTCAAAGTATAGCTGGATGGATTTTCATCAAGTTTCGGGTTTTCTTGTAATAACTTGACCTCAAATATAGCATAAGAGGTGTCTTCAAGATGTCATTACGCTGGAATCCTTCAGAGGTGCTAAAATCGAGGTCTAATCTGAGACTTGGTGTTAGAGAGACATTAGGGTAACTCAATCTCCCAATTAAAAGAAAAATGAAAAGAAAATTTTTTTTCCTATAAGTGATTGAACTCATAGGCATTCTGGCTCTGGCAATATGTCACACAACATGGGTATCCTTAGAACAGGAATGTCCCAGTATTAGGGGATTAAGTTCAGCCCACTTGAGACTATTTAATACTTTGAACCAGTTATTTTAAAATGGGACACACACACACACACATAAATTAGTTAACAATGACTGTATGAGATACAGGCTCAAAAGCTAAAACAGTTTTAAACGATCAAAGACCAGTTTTTGACATAGGAGCTTGATTATCGTTCATAATATTAATTCTTAAGCTTGAGGACAATTGAATAGTAAACAGAACATGTACATCCCCATGTTTATTCTACATTGAGAATTGTCATCGTTTCATTTAAGAATCCTGAAAGTAATATATCTGTGTTTAATTAGACATGTTGAAAAATAATTTCAGCTCTGAACATAGTATTACTATCACTTTTCAAATATAATTACTTAGTCAATGGGTGTTAGTCTTCCATGAAGCTTTTAGTTCTAAGTACAAGCCATTCTTTTATTATCATTTATCATACTGTATGTGATTTTTGTTTCTTGCTACTTCTGTAGCAATCTGCCTTCTTCATAGCAAGTTATTTAAGAAAAAAAAATTCTCTTCATTTTATTAATGTTTGTGTGCTTCATTTTGACTGGCTCTGGTGTACACTGCCTTTCACTTTGTGTAGACCCAGTGAGGGCATCTGCTAAGAGGTAACTAGTCTTCCAAAAGGACTAAAGAGAAGAACTGATTTTTATTTCTAGTTCTAATGCTCTCGATGGTAAAATCATTTTTATTTAATGTAGTAAGTCTATATGCTAGAACAAATACCCTGTGAAGTAGACCTTTGATCCATACCCTAACCCAAGGGTTTATATTTTGAATGTCAAGAATTTCATGTTTTAAAACTATTCAGTTACAAACAACAACAAAATTCCCTACAAGTTTATCTTTTATATTTTAACACTTAAAAAATGAGTGGTTGGAGCTCAGCTTGAAAAACCTTTAGCCTGCTAGATAAAGCCAAGAGAGGGAAGAAAATAAATAGAAGTGAGAAAGATTTAAAATATTCAGTTTTATCACTTCTCTAGAGGAGGGCTGCACAGATGTTGGATTAGGTCAACAAAGATGTGCTCTGATACTTTCTGAACATGATAGGTGCACTGCCAAAAATTTTAAGTTCTATGTGGATGAGGCATTTGTCATGTTATTGCGTGTAGTGTCTCTTTCTTGAAAATTCTCTTTTCTCCTCTTTCTCTCTCAATATATTTTAAACTATAAAATAAAATTACCCTGAACAAGTACATAAGTCTGTAAGTATAATTTACTGATTCAAAAATACAAACTGAGTCATGAAATTGGAAATTGGGATGGTCCTGTTATTCCCCTTCATTGCACTCCTCACCATCTGGCATATTACATAGAGACTTGACTCATTTAATTGTTAACTGTCTGTCTCACCACACTAAAATGAACATTTGATGAATTTAGGATAATTTTATATGGGTCATATATGGCAGTTATATGGCATATATGGCATATAAGCTGCATGCTAAGTCATTTCAGTCATGTCCAGCTTTTTGTGACCCCATGGACTCTAGCCCGTCAGGCTACTCTGTCCTTGGGATTCTCTAGAATACTGGAGTTGGTGGTCATGTCCTCCTCCAGGGGATCTTCCCAACCCACAGATTGAACCCCAGCCTCTATGTCTCCTGCACTGTCAGGCAGGTTCTTTACCACTAGCGTCACCTGGGAAGCCCAGTTACATAGTAAGGTTAGGGTTAGGGTTAGGGTTAGACTATATATAGTCTATACCGTGCTGCCATGCTAAGCTGCTTCTGTCGTGTCTGACTCTGTGTGACCCCATGAGGTCAGGGGGCTCCTGACCTAGTCCAACAGGCTCCTCTGCCCATGAAATTCTCCAGGCAGGTATACTGGAGTGGGTTGCCACGCTCTCCTTCAGGGGATCTTCCTGATCCAGGGATGGAACCCATGTCTCTTTTGTCTCTTGCATTGACAGGTGGGTTCTTTACCACTAGCACCACCTAGGAAGCTCATATAGCTCTATAATGTAGGTGAAAATAACCTATATAAACACATTCAGAACCAAATTTTATATTTGCTATTTCGGTATTTATTTCCAATCCTTGCTTAATATCATTCTTTTAGGACTAATTGTATCTGATATCTTCAAAACTGGTAGTGAGAATCTGCAAGATGAGTATTCAGTATCGCTTGGATATAGTTTGTTAATCTATGTGTGGCAGTCTAAATATTTCAACAAATGTTTCCAGTTTTCTTCCTGCACTAGTATTTCACCCTGCTTCCAGATAGCCGGTAAAACTCTGCCCCATGTTTTCTTATGTTTGGATGAAGAGATGAGATCAGTCTGTAATGAGTTAAGATACAGGCCATTCCAGGTCAAGGTGTTTAACTGTCAAAAGTGTGTCCTCCTGAGGCCTTTTTTTTTTTTCCCTATGATGAACAGAAACTATTGTGGTATTGGCTGTCTGTTAACATGGGTTTCTGTGTGATTACTCTGATCACAAACTTTAAAACTCTAGGCAATGAAAGGTGTTGGATATGTAATATGAGTTGGAAGGAAAACTTATTTTAACCCATTGAGGATTGGGTGGTTGTTACACAATAGAACTTATATTTTCCTAAGTATAAAATTTTTCTAAATCAATACTCGGGTGCTCCTGTGGTCATTTCCTGGCATGTGTAGAGCAGCTAGCAATTTGAATCACCTGATGCACACTTCCCAACTGAGGTCACAAAGGGGTTTGATATTGTAACAAATGTCCTTTACACAGTCTATTTAGTGCCATGTTGCTTTGCGCTAGTGATTCTCCACACGCCTGTCTCTAAGCTTCCATATTTAGAGTTTCCTAATCCTCCATTTCCCCTACATCTCATCCCAGATGAACCCCAGATGGACTAACTCAGTGAGACCACAACCAGATGCACTAAGATTGTCTTATTTCTTCACTCTCAAAATCCAGATATTGAGACAGTGGGACATGCTTATACATATGCCTGGAGGTTGGGTGGGAGATAAAAAGGTAGAACTCTAACTTTGGTAAAAATACATTCCTATTGAAACTAACAAATCAAGTCCAGTTAAGCAACTTGGTTAAGTTTTAGAATTAATATTTATTGCTGATTAAGCAGGCATGTTATACGTTGTCCTAACCTATCATTTTTAATATTGTTTCTATGGGAAAATGTATTTCAAGTTCCAGACAATTGATTCACAAATTAACTTCTGGAACACTACCAGCTTTTATAACTTGTCTCCCAGTATGGCAAAATGAGTAAGGCATAGAAACAAAGAGATAATACCCAGGTTTCCTATCTTCTGCATCCAGTAATGATAAGACTATCTGCCTGAGCAGCCTATAAAAATACATATTTACTGAGCATTCACTATTGAGATTAAAATTTCTGTCAATTTCTGCTACATAATTCACAGTCGTGTGGGAGGAATTTAGCCTTAGAAATGAAGAAAAAGTGAGAGAATACATGATGCCATGACTCTGTCCACAGTGCATCAGTGTATTTCTAATCCAAAGGTCTATGCCCTGACAATTATCTCCATTAGATCAATTCTGGAGCAGATGAAAAATCACAGCTGGACAGAACTTTTTACCTCTTTAGTGTACTTCTTCTCACACTGACATTTTACAGCTCATGGTATAGTGAATAACCAAAATTTTGCATAAATCTGCCTGAGTATGTTACAGTATGAACATAATAATCCTAAATTATAGGGTGAGGAAAACCAAAGGTGAAGTTGGGATTTCTATTAAGAGATCAAGTGTACATTTGATATGCTTTATCTGTTTAGGCAAAAGAGTTTAATATTTGGCTATTCATCTTCCTTGATATGAAATTTCTGCCACTGTGCAGAAATCCCATGAATTGAGAGGAATTAGGGGCCATAGTTCTTATAAAAATATACTTAGTTTTAAACCGGGCAATACTGGCATATTTACAGAATGGAGGCAACCCTGAAAAATAATTGCATCTATTACAGGTTGTAAAGAGAAGCCAGGACTCCACTGTCCACTGAACATGCTAATTGAATCCGACCTTGCAAAAAGATGAAGCAAAGAATGTTTTCTCTAATTGCAAAGGTCTCTGGCTGGGTACATTTTCCTATTTATCACTTCACCCTTGGATAACTCGTGGTGTTTCATACAGATCCTCTTTCTTAGGAAAGGATTCTTAATTTGCAAAATAAGCCCATTGCTTTTTTATTGATGCCTCATAGAGCATTTTGGCATGAACCCTTGGGGAAGAAAGTTCCAATTTATTTCAAGGGGACTTTTAAAGTTCCAGGTTATGGATAACCTCCTCAAGTAAGTTTCAGAGCCAGTAATAACTACTCAAGTACTTTTCCAGATTAAATACCAGTTGGAAGAAATGCATCCTTTTCATGCTGACAGTCACTTTCAATGAGTTGTCTTGGTAATAGAAGTTTGGACAGATAAATATCTACTATAAACAGTTAGAGTTGGAGGATGGGCAAGCCACACTAGAAGCTATACATGCTATAAGCAATGTAACTACTAAGTTATGAATGCAGCCAAATTGTACTGTATTCTTATTAGACCAATACAAATATATATTTTCCATTTTGGAGTATTGTTTCATCTAGAAAAAATACAGGAGTTCTGAATCACTGGGAGGGGTAAAGCTTAGAAAAAAATACCAGTAAACCCACAGCAGGAGTCTTATGACCAAACCACTGAAGAAGCCCATGTTGATAAAGATAAAGAACATTCTACATTAAGAGAGTGACCACAGTTATTGGAACTCACAGGATAGACATGATTGCTTAATTCTATGACTGGCTCCCTGGGACAAGCAAGTAAGGTTGTACACTAGTGCTTTTGGAGATTAAGAGTGTGAACATTACCATGGCAATTTCACTTTTCATTATCTGATGACTAAAAGACATGCTATCAGCTAACTTCCTTTTTTCTCAAAAAAAAAAAAAAAAAGAAGAAGAAGAAAGAAAGTTTTAGGTGGAAAGGTGGACTTTCCACCTAAAAGTCCAAAATAAGAGCATGAGTGAAGGGGTATGGCTCTAAAGTAAGATGAATCTCTTAGATATATGAATGAGATTACAAACCAAAAGAATCTAATATATCTACAAATAAGATAACTAGATATCTTGTTTGTATCCTATTTCTAATAGTAAACATCCAGGAAATGTTATAATTAGGTCTTTATTAGGAATGTATAAAAATGAATACATTTAAAATTGAGATCAAAAAGATAATGAGTGTTTCTCTTTTGTTTATTTTAGCCCTGGAAGATAAGTTTATACCATGGCATCTAGAACATAAAATAATATCAGACTTACACAGATTAAAAAGCCTGGAAATACTTTACAGGTATATAGTCAGGAAGCACACCTGTGTACACAAGCATGAAAGTGCAGTTAATTATATATCATGTAATTCAAATTTATATAACACAGATATAAGAAAATATAAAATTTCTCTAGAATCATATGAAGTCAATTATAAGCTAAAACTTTTTTCCACCTAATCAGCTTGCTATTGACCTTCACAAAGTTATATTTAATTGAACAGAAAAGTGCTATGTTCATAGTTTCAATTTAACATATGTGAAAAAAAAAAAAAACACAGCCAAATCACAAGCTTCATATTGGGGCACTATTTTGCTTTTCAGGACCTAAAATATAAATCATAAGGATAGTAAAGTTATATTTTGGAATTACTCTGTAAATTCTGTGGTAAACCAATAGCTTCCTTTAGATTTGTATCTCAGTTCAGTTCAGTTCAGTCGCTCAGTCGTGTCCGACTCTTTGCGACCCCAATGAACCGCGGCACGCCAGGCCTCCCTGTCCATCACCAACTCCCGGAGTCCACCCAAACTCATGCCCATCGAGTTGATGATGCCATTCAACCGTCTCACCCTCTGTCGTCCCCTTCTCCTCCTGCCCTCAATCTTTCCCAGCATCAGGGTCTTTTCCAATGAGTCAGCTCTTCGCACCAGGTGACCAAAGATTTGTATCTCAGTTATGTACAAACATGTATCTATACACAGAAACATTATGATATATACATACATGTATGCTTGTGCTTATAATTCTAAATGACATATAAAGATGATGTTCCATGTTCTATCATAATATGGTAGAGTATTCTTTATCCAAAAAAAAAAAAAAAAAGAGTCTGCTTCAGTTTGGATACCTCTCTTCTGTCATCATGGTTATACACATCACTTTTTGAGTCTTTGTTTTTTTCTAATTTATAACACTTACCTGTTTCCCTATAGTTTAAATAGGTTTCCTTTGTGTCATTTCTGCAATTACTCAAAGATCAATAAAATACAGTAATCTATATGGGATTAACACGCAACAAATCAGAAAAAAAATTTGGGTTTTAAATGGAATTTATATTTCTATTCCAATATACACAACAAAGTAAGAGTGCCACTTTTGAATGTACAAACTTTAATAAAATGCCTTAACTAATAGATATTTATTGTGTACCTACTATAAGCCAAGAACTGTTCTACACAAACATATTGGTGGAAAAACAAACAGAATCTCTGCTTTTACAAAGTTTATTATTCTAGCAGTGGGACCTACATAATATAGATGTACACAATAAGTAAAATATTTAGTATATTAGAAGCTTATAAATATTATGAGAAAAACTTACCCAAGTAATTGGAATAGGGAATATAAGTGGTAGGAGGAAGATATGACTTTAAATACAGAAATTGGAGTCTGTCTTAATAAGAAAGTAACATCTAAGCTCAAACATGAAGGAAGTGATGGTGTGAGCTTATGTCCATTTAGGGGAAGCATCATTTTTGTGTTAGTCGCTCAGTCATATCTGACTCTTTGTGACCCCATGGACTATAGCCCACCAGGTTCCTCTGTCCATGGGATTCTCCAGAAAAGAATAGTGAGTGGGTTGCCACTCCTTTCTCAGGAGATCTTCCCAACCTAGGGATAGAACCTGGGTCTCCTTCATTGCAGGCTGATTCTTTACCATCTGAGCCACCAGGGAAACCCAAGAGTTTGTGAAAGTTTCAGTTGACTAGCTGTGTCTGGGCTCTTTGTGTCCAACTCTTTGTGACCCCATGGACTATAGTCTGCTAGGCTCCTCCGTTCGTGGAATTTTCCAGGCAAGAATATGGAGTAGGTTGCCATTTTTTTCCTCCAGGAGACCTTCGCCACATGGGAATTGAAAGTGGGTCTTCTGCATTGCAGGTGAATTCTTTACTAAGCCACCAAGAGTTTGAGGAGGGAAACAGTGCAAAGTTCTACAGTATTAACATGCTAGATGTGGTCAACTAATGGAAAGGATATCAGTACACCTGTAAGACTTGGGCTAAAAGAAAAGTTGGAGATGAATTCAGCAAAGTAATAGAGGCCTAAATTATATAAAATCCTATAGGCCTCAGAGGGATTTGGCTGGTGCTAAACAAGAAATGAAGACACATGTTGGACTTTGAACAGGTAAGTAACATGAACAGATAAGTAACAGATTAGTAACATGCATAAAGTGTAACTCTTATTATTATGCTGAATAGAATAAATCAAGAAAATCTCTTAAAAGCCTATAGCAATAATCCAGTTGTAAAATGATTATCACTTGAACCCTGTTGATTACAATGAAAATCGTAAAAATTAGTCAGAATCTGAATGTATTTTGAGAAATTTTCTGATGGATGAATTGCAAGATGAGAAACAATGACAGGAGTTATGGCACTAAAGGTTCAAAAATGAGCAAACAAAGAATGGAAATGCCATCAAGTGAAAGAGAGGATTACGCACATAACAGATTTCATGGAAATACTGAGAATACAGGTTGGACATGTTAAGTTTGAGATATTTATTAGATATAAAACTAGACATGATGATAAGTGCTCAGTTGGCTATTCAACAGAGCAGTTTAGGAAAGAGGTGTAAGATGGAGATAGAACTTTTGGAGTCACTATCTATAGAAAATATTCAAAGCCTGAAGTAGATGATCTAGGAGTATGAACCATTTTAGATAATTTAAATGTACAAAGACTGACAATTCTGGGGTGCTTTAACATTAAGACATGGTAAAAAGCAAGAGGCTTCACTTGAATGACAAGTGAAGTAGAATATATACATAATACCAAGTAAAGAAAAAAAAAAAAAAAAGTAAGTTTTGATTAACTATGCCAAATGTTTGCTGTTTAGCTGAAAATTGACCAGGGATGTGAAAGTGTGGGTCATTCATGACCTTGACAAGAGGGTCTTTAATGAAGTGATAGAGATGAAGTCATTCAGTATGCAAAAGGTAGCAAAGGGTGAAAAACTAAGATGACTTGATTGGTTTTGCAGAAAACGTGCACAGAAACATGGGAAGGCAATTGACAGGTAAGTTGGGTTGAGAGAGGTTTTTACCATCGACTCTTGAGAAACAAAGGGGTGAATGGTAACTGGCCCACATGCAGTCAGAAATCCATGTATAATTTTAGTCATCCCTTTGTAGTCAATGTTCTGCATTCCTGGTTCAAATAACTATGTGCATTGTAGTATATATTTGCATCATTATAGAGGACTAAAATGTAAAAGTAGGAAGTCAAGAGATACCTGGAGTAACAAGCAAGTTTGGCCTTGGAGTACAAAACGAAGCAGGGCAAAGGCTAACAGAGTTTGGAAAAAGAATACACTGATCATAGCTAACACCGTCTTCTAATAACACAAAAGAAGACTCTACACATGAACATCACCCAGATAGTCAATACTGAAATCAGACTGATTATATTCTGTGCAGCCAAAGATGAAGAAGCTCTATATAGTAAGCAAAAACAAGACCAGGAGCTGATGGTGGCTCAGATCATGAACTCCTTATTGCCAAATTCAGACTTCAATCAGATCTGAAAGAGACACGTGCACCCCAATGTTCATCGCAGCACTGTTTATAATAGCCAGGACATGGAAGCAACCCAGATGCCCATCAACAGATGAATGGATAAGGAAGCTGTGGTACATATACACCATGGAATATTACTCAGCCGTTAAAAAGAATTCATTTGAATCAGTTCTAATGAGATGGATGAAACTGGAGCCCATTATACAGAGTGAAGTAAGTCAGAAAGATAAAGAACATTACAGTATACTAACAGATATATACGGATTTTAGATAGATGGTGGCGATAACCCTATATGCAAAACAGAAAAAGAGACACAGAAGTACAAAACAGACTTTTGAACTCTGGGGGAGAACGTGAGGGTGGGATGTTTTGAAAGAACAGCATGTATACTATCTATGGTGAAACGGACCACCAGCCCAGGTGGGATGCATGAATCAGGTGCTCTTGCCTGGTGCACTGGGAGGACCCTGAGGAGTCGGGTGGGGAGGGAGGTGGGAGGGGGGATCGGGATGGGGAATACGTGTAACTATATGGCTGATTCATGTCAATGTATGACAAAACCCACTGAAATGTTGTAAAGTGATTGGCCTCCAACTAATAAAATAATATTTAAAAAAAAAAAAAAAAAAAAGAGGAAAGTAGGGAAAACCACTAGACCATTCAGGTATGACCTAAATCAAATCCCTTGCAATTATACAGAGGAAGTAACAAATAGATTCAAGGGATAGATCTGATAGACAGAATACCTGAAGAATTATGGATGGAGGTTCATGACATTGTACAGGAGGCAGTGATCAAGATCATCCCCAAGAAAAATAAATGCAAAAAGGCAACATGGTTGTCCAAGGAGGCCTTACAAATATCTGAGAAAAGAAAAGATGAGAAAGGCAAAGGAAAAAGGAAAGATATAGCCATTTTAATGCAGAGTTCTAAAGAATAGCCAGGAGAGATGAGAAAGCCTTCCTCAGGGATCAATGCAAAGAAACAGAGGAAAACAATAGAATGGGAAAGACTAGATAGCTCTTCAAGAAAATGAGATACCAAGGGAACATTTTATGCAAAGATGGGCATAATAAAGGATAGCAATGGTATGGACCTAACAGAAGCAGAAGATATTAAGAAGGGGTGGCAAGAATGCACAGAAGTATATAAAAAAATATCTTCATGACCCAGATCACCATGATGGTGTGATAACTCACCTAGAGCCAGACATCCTGGAATGCGAAGTCAAATGAGCCTTAAGAACATCATTATGAACAAAGCTACTGGAGGTAATGGAATTCCAGTTGAGCTCTTTCAAATCCTAAATGATGATGCTGTGAAACTGATGCACTCAATATGCCAGCAAATTTGGAAAACTTAGCAGTGGCCACAGAACTGGAAAAGGTCAGTTTTCATTCTAATCCCAAACAAAGGCAATGCCAAAGAATGTTCAAACTAATGCAAAATTGCACTCATCTCGCACGCATGTAAAGTAATGCTCAAAATTCTCCAAGACAAACTTCAACAATACATGAACTGTGAACTGCCAGATGTTCAAGCTGGATTTAGAAAAAGCAGAGGAATGAGAGATCAAATTGCCAACATCTGTTGGAACATCAAAAAAGCAAGGGAGTTCCAGAAAAATGGCTACTTCTGCTTTATTGAATACACTAAACCCTTTGACCGTGTGTATCACAACTGTGGAAGATTCTGAAAGAGATGGGAATACCAGACCACCCAAGCTGCCTACTGATAAATCTGTATGGAGGTCAAGAAGCAACAGCTAGAACTGGACATAGAACAACAGACTGGTTCCATATTGGGAAAGGAGTACGTCAAGGCTGTATATTGTTGCCCTGCTTATCTAACTTATATGCAGAGTACATCATGAGAAATGCTGGGCTGGATGAAGCACAAGCTGGAATCAAGATTGCCCGGAGAAATATCAATAAACTCAGATATGTAGATGACAGCACCCTTATGGCAGAAAGTGAAGAGGAACTAAAGAGCCTCTTGATGAAAGTGAAAGAGGAAAGTGAAAAAGTCTGCTTAAAGTTCAACATTCAGAAAACTAAGATCATGGCATCTGATCCCATCACTTCATGGCAAATAGATGGGGAAACTATGGAAACAATGACAGATTTTATTCTTTTGGGCTCCAAAATCACTGCAGATGGTGACTGCAACCATGAAATTCAAAGATGCTTGCTCCTTGGAAGAAAAGTTATGACCAAACTAGACAGCATATTAAAAAGCAGAGACGTTACTTTGCCAACAAAGGTCCACCTAGTCAAAGGTATGGTTTATCTAGTAGTCATGTATGGATGTGAGAGTTGTACTATAAAGAAAGCTGAGGCCCCGAGAATTGATACTTTTGAACTTCGTGTTTGTGAAGACTCTTTAGAGTCCCTTGGACTGCAAGGAGATCCAACCAGTCCATCCTAAATGAAATGAGGCCTGAATATTCATTGAAAGGACTAATGGTAAAGCTGAAACTCCAGTACCTTTGGACACCTGATGTGAAGAACTGACTCATTTGAAAAGACCCTGATGCTGGGAGAGATTAAACACAGAAGGAGGAGACAGCAGAGGATTAGATGGTCAGATGGCATCACTGACTTGACAGATATGAATTTGTGTAAGCTCTGGGAGTTGGTGATAGACAGGGAAGTACTGCAGTCCATCGGGTTGCAACGAGTCTAACATAACTGAGCGATTGAACTAACTGAATGAGTATGTTTTTATTGAAAAACATCTTCATACAAGTGGACCCACAGAGTTTAAACCCATGTTTTCATGGGTCAGCTGTACTTTTTTTTAGGAAAAATAACTGCATATTTGTATATTGTTCAGACTATTTTATGGCTGGGAAAAACTAATGAGATACAAGAGACTCTCTGGAGAAATATTTTACTGGTCAGAGGAAAAATTTCTACAGTAAAATGGAAAGATATGTCCCAGTTTCCCATTAAAAAAAAAAGGTGTTGGAGATGTAGACTCTCCTCTTCTTACCCCAAGAAAAGTAGTCTCCATAGAACTTATGCTTGAAAAGCGCTTTTCCAGCTTATTTCATCTACTAAGCATCTTGTTCATCATTCTTAAACCTAAGACTCTTTTAACAATGGTTATTAATATGAATTTTGGGGGAGTATTAAGCTATGCTCCAGAAAGGTCAAAACTAATGCAACAAGGAAGGAGTAGGATTACACGGTCTGGCTCCAGTCAGCAAGCCTTGCTAATCAACTCCCATAAATTACACCACCACCCCCCCACACACACACACACAAACACAGGCCCAAACACACATGTGCTCTGGCCCTGGGTTTAAAAGAGAAAGATATTTCTTAGAAAAGAGAAGACAACTATGAATAAGTTTCTGGAAAAGGTAACCTTAAATCAATACTTGAAGAAACAAGAATCTGAGTAGACTGAAGTCTTAAGTCTTAGAGATGTTTTTCTTGTCAAAGGCAACTATCTTGCATTCTCAATTCCAGCAGGTAATTGGTGGTTTAGTCGCTAAATCATGTTAGACTCTTTGCAACCCCATGGACTGTAGCCTGCCAGGTTCCTCCGTCCATGGGATTTTCCAAGCAAGAATATTGGAGTAGGTGCCATTTCCTTCTCTGAGGTATCTTCCTGACTCAGGTGTCAAACCTGTATCTCCTGCTTGGCAGGCAGATGCTTTACCACTGAGCCACCTGGGAAGACCCCTCTAGGCAGTCTGCAGTAATCAATAAAGAAGTGGATGGGATGGGTACAGAGTTTGGAAAAAGGCATCCAAGCAGATCTCAAAGTGGTATAAGAAGTATGTTCTACAAAAACTAAGTATTAAGGATTCCAAAATTGTAACAATAAATTTTCCTCAAAGAAACCATGTCCCAGTGATTTTACAGTCATGTTCTAGCAACTCTTCAATTTGGCCAGAAAATTGGAAGCATGGAAAACCACTAACACATGCTATGGTTCTAAAATAAGCTTGATTCTAAAACTGGTAAAGAATAAAAATAATACAAAAGAAACTATAGGCCCAATTTAGTCATGAACATAGATTTGAAAAACCTAACTAAGGAAGACACCAACATGGTGATGAAAAATTACTGTGATTCCCTGCAGGGTGCTAGTTCTAGTACCAGCAGAACAGAGATCTGTTAACACCCGGGGTTGAGAGTTCCTGCTCTGCTAAGGCTGATCAATCAATGTCTGATATACTGGCTGGTGAGTCTCAGACTGGCTGTCTAGTCCTGCCTCCCTCTGTTGATATGACAGGCTTGCTTGTTAAACCAGCATGGATGTTACTCTGGTGGTTTTTCCACCACAGGAGAGGCTAGTAACCAGAGATAACCAATACCTTGCTTCTTCATTTTTTTCTGTTCACCCATTTATTTTTATTAGTTGGAGGCTAATTACTTTACAATATTGTAGTGGTTTTTGCCATACATTGACATGACCCAGCCATGGATTTACATGCGCTCCCCATCCCGATCCCCCCTCCTGCCTCCCTCCCCACCCCATCCCTCTGGGTCTTCCCAGTGCACCAGCCCTGAGCACCCATCTCATGCATCCAACTTAGGCTGGTGATCTGCTTCACCCTTGATAGCATACTTGTTTCAGTGCTGTTCTCTCTGAACATCCCACCCTCGCCTTCTCCCACAGAGTCTAAAAGTCTGTTCTGTACATCTGTGTCTCTTTTTCTGTTTTGCATATAGGGTTATCATTACTATCTTTCTAAATTCCATATACATGCATTAGTATACTATATTGGTCTTTATCTTTCTGGCTTACTTCACTCTGTATGATGGGCTCCAGTTTCATCCATCTCATTAGAACTGATTCAAATGAATTCTTTTTAATGGCTGAGTAATATTCCATGGTGTATATGTACCAAATCTTCCTTATCCATTCGTCTGCTGATGGGCATCTAGGTTGCTTCCATGTCCTGGCTATTATAAACAGTGCTGCGATGAACATTGGGGTGCACGTGTCTCTTTCAGATCTGGTTTCCTCGGTGTGTATGCAGCCACTATGGAGAACAGTGTGGAGATTCCTTAAAGAACTGGAAATAGAACTCCCATATGACCCAGCAATACCTTGCTTCTTGAAACATTGGTCTTTCAGCAGTTTGGTTCAAAGCAGTAATAGGGCTTGGTTATACGGAATTATGGAGTAGGAAATGGCAACCCATCCCAGCATTCTTTTTTTTTTTTTTTTAATTTTTATTTTTCAGTGGGTTTTGTCATACATTGATATGAATCAGCCATAGAGTTACACGAATTCCCCATCCCGGTCTCCCATCCCACCTCCCTCTTCTTGTCTGGAGAAACCCAGGGACCGAGGAACCTGGTGGGGCGAGGAGCCAGTCCATGGAGTTGCAAAGAGTAGGACATGACAGAGCGACTAAGCACATATGGAATCAATTTCGGTTAGAAATCCTTTCCTGTGTACTATTTCTAAGAGGACATGTACTCAAGACCTTCTCTTTAGTTTAACCTTTACAATACTCTCCAGACAGCACTTCAAGCACCTGAACTAACCATGTAGCAACATGGGGAAACATACTTCTTTTCAAAAAGTGGAGAATTCCAGGAGTTCAACTGCCAAACACAGAATCTGACTCACTGTAGAGGGTCAGGAAATGCCTGTTAGCAGTCTTCAGAATCTTTCTTTGGAAACACCAATCTGCTCTGAAGTTTTGCCTTGAGAATCAGGCCATCTCTGATCTGGAGGTGGAGACTCTTGACTAGATTTTAAGGAGGCTACAGACAGGGAGGGAAAGGAAAATCCTTATCTCAAGAGCCCAAGGATTTAGTCCATCAAATCCTTTTTCAGGATGCCTGTCCCAGTATCTACCCAGTCTGAGGGTATCTAGACTTGAAATGGGCATTTCATGTGGAGAATATATACAGTGCTGTCAGTTTTAAAATTCTGTTACTCCATAACTATTACAGGTAAGAAAGTTTAATGTTACACATGTTTTGAACATAAAACCTTTGTGAATTGAAGTTCTAAATGAAACTGCTGGGTATATGTGTGTGTATACACATAAAATAATTGAAAAGTAATCGTATTGCCAATAAAAGTTTTGAAAATTTAAAAGAAAAATCTAATATGATCTCACCTGATTCAATAATATTCTTTTTTTTTTTTTTTTAATTTTTATTTTTCAGTGGGTTTTGTCATACATTGATATGAATCAGCCATAGAGTTACACGAATTCCCCATCCCGGTCTCCCATCCCACCTCCCTCTCCACCCAATTCCTCTGGATCTTCCCAGCCCAACAGGCCCGAGCACTTGACTCATGCCTCCCACCTGGGCTGGTGGTCTGTTTCACCACAGATAATATACATGGTGTTCTTTTGAAACATCCCACCCTCACCTTCTCCCACAGAGTTCAAATGTATGTTCTGTACTTCTGCATCTCTTCTTCTGCCCTGCATATAGGGCCATCGTTACCATCTTTCTAAATTCCGTATATATGTGTTAGTATACTGTAATGTTCTTTATCTTTCTGGCTCACCTCACTCTGTATAATGGGCTCCAGTTTCATCCATCTCATTAGAACTGATTCAAATGAATTCTTTTTAACGGCTGAGTAATATTCCATAGTGTATATGTACCACAGCTTCCTTATCCATTCATCTGCTGATGGGCATCTAGGTTGCTTCCATGTCCTGGCTATTATAAACAGTGCTGCGATGAACATTGGGGTGCACGTGTCTCTTTCAGATCTGGATTTCTCAGTGTGTATGCCCAGAAGTGGTATTGCTGGGTCATATGGCAGTTCTATTTCCAGTTTTTTAAGAAATCTCCACACTGTTTTCCATAATGGCTGTACTAGTTTGCATTCCCACCAACAGTGTAAGAGGGTTCCCTTTTCTCCACACCCTCTCCAGCATTTATTGCTTGTAGACTTTTGGATAGCAGCCATCCTGACTGGCGTGTAATGGTACCTCATTGTGGTTTTGATTTGCATTTCTCTGATAATGAGTGATGTTGAGCATCTTTTCATGTGTTTGTTAGCCATCTGTATGTCTTCTTTGGAGAAATGTCTGTTTAGTTCTTTGGCCCATTTTTTGATTGGGTCATTTATTTTTCTGGAATTGAGCTTATTCAAATGGATTCATTCTAGATATATAAAGATAATAATCAGTATATCTATTAAAATAATTCATATTAGTGAAAGATGGAGATGTTCATATTTTAGCAATAGGTGCAGAAAAGAATTTGACCTACATAGAAGTGTTTTAGAGGAATTTGTTTTCTGTTAGATATTAAAGATAGTGCAAGATTATCAGTGCTACTGTATAACATGGTGCTAGTGATCAAACGAAAGTTGAACAGGTAAATATGTAGAAAGGAAAGGTAAGAAATAATTTTTTCTTGCATATGATATGGACTTACATAAAACACAACAGAATCAAGTAACAGAATTAATATGGTCTATTATATTTGTTGAGTAAATATCAACTTTGGGGAAATAAAAAAAGTATTACCCCTTAGTGCTAATACAACTACTGAACTAGAATATGTAATGAGGGTGTCAGGGAAGAAAAGAGATAACAAGCCAGTATTTTATCTCAAGATCACCTTAACAAATAATGCAGTACCATTCATTACACTTAGTTTTGTTTCTAAAATATTCATGCAGGTATATAAACATGATTGCATAAATACAGATCCACACATCTATTCATAGAAACTTAGCATGTTATAAATATGCCCACAAAAATATATTAGTAAGGAAATGAACAGTTTTAAATTTCATGCCTGATCTCCTTGATTTTGCCAGTCCACAGCATACCATACAATATTGCCGTGCCTGCATTATCTCTAACAGAGCTTTCTGTGAGGGTGAGTTCACCCTGTCCATAATGTAACCTAGAAGTGACCAAGAATCTAACATTGCCTCAGTGGGAAATAACTACTAGAGTTGTGCTTCACAATAGAACTCATATTTCTGCAATGGTCTTAAACTCCAGTTATACACCTTGGTAACTTGCTGGAAAATTCTTCTTTCATTGGCTTTCTTCCCTTCCTTTCTACTTAACAATTCCTCTCATTTTTTTCTGGGATAGCATCTCATAGAAAAGGGCTTCTCTGGTGGCTCAGAGGGTAAAGCATCTGCCCACAATGCGGGACACCTGGGTTCAATCCCTGGGTGGGGACGATCCCCTGGAGAAGGAAATGGCAATCCACTCCAGTATTCTGGCCTGGAAAACCCCATGAATGGAGAAGCTTGGTAGGCTACAGTCCATGGGGCTGCAAAGAGTCGGACATGACTAAGCGACTTCACTTTCACTTTCACCTCATAGATCACATCTACTACTATCTACAATTCTTTGTTAAGGATTCTTGTCTGCTTTGGGAGAAACCCAAACCAAGGCAGTGCTCTATTTCATTCTTCAAAGATGAAATTCAGTTGGATTTATACTCAAATGTCAAAATTAAAATTTAATACAAAAGTAATTCATGGAAGAGAATATCCCTATAGTCCTAGGGTAAGCAAAAATGGTTAAAGAAAATATCAAGAAGTTGAACTTGACTACGACAAAATTAAAGATTACTAGTTACAATGAACAAAATAAACTAAGTCCATGATATGGTGACTGACAAGGAAAAAATAAGCAAATGTCTAAAAGTTGAAAACTGATTGATATCTAAATGTATTAATGAATGAATTTCTGGAAAAATAAGAAAAATAATGTTTAGTACAAAAAATGGGCAAACAAGGTGACTAGGCAATTTACAGAAAAGCAAAAGTGAAAAAGGTAATAGAAAAAGATGCTCTTAAACACTACTTATCAGAGAACTATAAATTAAAAACAGTAAGGTGTCATCTATAAACATGATCATAGTTCAAGAATTAGAGATATCGATAATACTCTGATAGACTGCAGGAAATGGTGGCCCTCAAATACTACTGACTTGAGAAAACACATTTTGGTAAGTAATTGACAGGACCTGTGAAACTAATTTTGTGTAACCAGTGGCCCTTCAAACAAAATTCTGCACATAAGGTGGTTTCTTACAAAACCAAACACACTCTTACCATACAATCCAGCAATTACAATTCTTGGTATTTACTCAAAGGATTTGAAAACTATTTCCACACAAAAACCTGCACACAGATGTTGTCATCAAGCTTCATTTCTAACTGACAAAAGTTAGAAAAAACCAATATTCCCCTTAGAGGGTGAATGGATATATGAATTGTGATATAGCCACGCAATCTAATATCAGTGCTAGAAAGCAAACTAGCTATAAAGCCAATAAAAGGCAAAGGAAACCATGCATAATACTATGTGCAAGAATCAAATCTGAAAAGATTAATTATGGTATGATTCCAACTACATAACATTCTGAAAAAGGCAAAAATCAGAGAAAGAGTAAAAGATTCAGTTATTGACATAGAATCAGGGTACAGAGGGATGAATAGGCAAAGTAGCTTTTCTTTTTTGTCTTTGGTTTTTTTTTTGTTGTTGTTGTTGTTTGTTTGTTTTTTTAGGGCAGTGAAATTGATCTGTAACATACTCTAATGCTAGATACAAGTCATTATCAAGTTTTCCAAACCTGTAGAATGTAAAATGTCAAGAGTCAGTCACTGCTAATGCAAATTATGGACTTTGGGTGATAATGATGTGTCTATGTAGATGTAGGCTTTTCAACTGTAACAAATGCACTACTCTGGTTGGTGATGTTGGTAATGTGGGAAGTTATACACGTGTAGGCCAGGGGGGATATACATATATAATCTCTGTACTCTCCTGTTAATATTGCTGTGTACTTGAAACTGCTTTAAAAATAGTCTTTTTAAAAGTCTGCAAATATGACCTAGAGAATATCTTATTTGGCTAGAAAGCATCTTAATTCAAATAGCAATAAACTATAATAGTTGATTTAAAAATGGTGATTGCCCAGAATGTTCATCACACTGAAGTTTTGATAGTGTAAAGTATAATAACACACATCGCTAAGGAAATGATAGGCAAAATGAAGATAACAATATTGTTTAGAGGTTAGAAACAATAATATACATTCAGCATCAGAGGTAGAACTTTCAAACATAGTGCTGAACAAACCTGTACTCAAGAGTATCAGGAAAGGCACGATAAGAAAAAACTTAGATTATGTTGAAAGTGAAAAAGTGAAAGTCACTCAGTCATGTCCAACTCTTTGCAACCCCACAGACTAGACAGACCCTGGATTCTCCAGACCAGAATACTGGAGTGGGTAGCCTTTTGCTTCTCCAGGGGTTCTTCCCAAGCCAGGAATCAAACCCAGGTCTCCTGCATTGCAGGTGGATTATTTACCAGCTGAGCCACCAGGGAAGTCCATATTTAGCAAACATATATAAAATCCTAATCCATTTTGTTGCAATGGTGAATGGTATTGTTTTCTTAATTTCTCTTTCTGTTTTTACATTGTTAGTATATAGGAATGCAAGGGATTTCTGTGTGTTAATTTTATATCTTGCAACTTTACTATATTCATTGATTAGCTCTAGTAATTTTCTGGAAGAGTCTTTAGGGTTTTCTATGTAGAGGATCATGTCATCTGCAAACAGCGAGAGTTTCACTTCTTCTTTTCCTATCTGGATTCCTTTTACTTCTTTTTCTGCTCTGATTGCTGTGGCCAAAACTTCCAACTATGTTGAATAGTAGTGGTGAGAGTGGGCATCCTTGTCTTGTTCCTGATTTCAGAGGAAATGCTTTCAATTTTTCACCATTGAGGGTGATGCTTGCTGTGGGTTTGTCATATATAGCTTTTACTATGTTGAGGTATGTTCCTTCTATTCCTGCTTTCTGGAGAGTTTTAGTCATAAATGGGTGTTGAATTTTGTCAAAGGCTTTCTCTGCATCTATTGAGATAATCATATGGTTTTTATCTTCCGATTTGTTAATGTGGTGTATTACGTTGATTGATTTGCGGATATTAAATAATCCTTGCATTCCTGGGATAAAGCCCACTTGGTCATGGTGTATCTACCTAAAGAAACGAAAAACCTATACGGAGAAAACTATAAAACACTGATGAAAGAAATCAAAGAGGACAAAAACAGATGGAGAAACATACCGTGTTCATGGATTGGAAGAATCAATATTGTCAAAATGGCTATTCTACCCAAAGCAATATATAGATTCAATGCAATCCCTATCAAGCTACCAACGGTATATTTCAGAGAACTAGAACAAATAGTTTCACAATTTGTATGGAAATACAAAAAACCTCGAATAGCCAAAGTAATCTTGAGAAAGAAGAATGGAACTGGAGGAATCAACCTGCTTGACTTCAGACTCTACTACAAAGCCACAGTCATCAAGACAGTATGGTACTGGCACAAAGACAGAAATATAGATCAATGGAACAAAATAGAAAGCCCAGAGATAAATCCACGAACCTATGGACACCTTATCTTCGACAAAGGAGGCAAGGATACACAATGGAAAAAAGACAATCTCTTTAACAAGTGGTGCTGGGAAAACTGGTCAACCACTTGTAAAAGAATGAAACTAGAACACTTTCTAAGACCATAAACAAAAATAAGCTCAAAATGGATTAAAGATCTAAATGTAAGACCAGAAACTACAAAACTCCTAGAGGAGAACACTGGCAAAACACTTTCTGACATAAATCACAGCAAGATCTTCTACGACCCACCTCCCAGAATATAGGAAATAAAAGCAAAACTAAACAAATGGGACCTAATGAAACTTAAAAGCTTTTGCACAACAAAGGAAACTATAAGTAAGGTGAAAAGACAGCCCTCAGATTGGGAGAAAATAATAGCAAATGAGGAAACAGACAAAGGATTAATCTCAAATATATACAAGCAGCTTCTGCATCTCAATTCCAGAAAAATAAATGACCCAATCAAAAAGTGGGCCAAAGAACTAAACAGACATTTCTCCAAAGAAGACATACAGATGGCTAACAAACACATGAAAAGATGCTCAACATCACTCATTAGCAGAGAAATGCAAATCAAAACCACAATGAGGTACCATTACACGCCAGTCAGGATGGCTGCTATCCAAAAGTCTACAAGCAATAAATGCTGGAGAGGGTGTGGAGAAAAGGGAACCCTCTTACACTGTTGGTGGGAATGCAAACTAGTACAGCCATTATGGAAAACAGTGTGGAGATTTCTTAAAAAACTGGAAATAGAACTGCCATATGACCCAGCAATACCACTTCTGGGCATACACACTGAGGAATCCAGATCTGAAAGAGACACGTGCACCCCAATGTTCATCGCAGCACTGTTTATAATAGCCAGGACATGGAAGCAACCTAGATGCCCATCAGCAGACGAATGGATAAGGAAGCTGTGGTACATATACACCATGGAATATTACTCAGCCATTGAAAAGAATTCATTTGAATCAGTTCTAATGAGATGGATGAAATTGGAGCCCATTATATAGAGTGAAGTAAGCCGGAAAGACAAAGAACATTACAGTATACTAACACATATATACGGATTTTAGAAAGATGGTAACGATAACCCTATATGCAAAACAGAAAAAGAGACACAGAAGTACAGAACAGACTTTTGAACTCTGTGGGAGAAGGTGAGGGTGGGATGTTTCGAAAGAACAGCATGTATATTATCTATGGTGAAACAGATCACCAGCCAAGGTGGGATGCATGAATCAAGTGCTCAGGCCTGGTGTGCTGGGAAGGCCCAGAGGAATCGGGTGGAGAGGGAGGTAGGAGGGGGGATCGGGATGGGGAATACGTGTAACTCTATGGCTGATTCATATCAATGCATGACAAAACTCACTGAAAAATTAAAAAAAAAAAAATTAAAAAAAAATCCTAATCCAGGAACAATATTAACATGGTAAAGTGTTAATTGACTTGTGAGGAAGAGAATGAGCATGGAGACTAGGAATAAAGGAACAAACTATTTTAAAAAATCCATGCCTAGTGAAAAGAAGAGATTTGTGGACATAGGTCAATCATGATAGTGCACCAAGAACTGAAGGCTCTCATTAACACAAATTTCTGACTCTAGGGTCAAAACAAAAACAGAAAGGATATTTCCTACCATTTAATCTGTGAAGATTGATTTACAAAGTGTGCTAAAGAGCTTAAAACAACTTAGTATATACTGAATATTAAATAAGTGTGAACTACCATGGTGTTATAAGTATTGTCATTAATATAGCTGGTGTTTTTTTTTTTTTTTTTTTCACTCTTTAATGGACATTTTCATCAAAGCCATTTTTCCCCACAAGTGCTTATAAAATTAAATATTATATAAAACAGTTAATATAAAGCTATGATTTACTTTTAGAAACATAATATACAACTTATCTTAATATTATATTGGCTTGCCTAGGATTGAGAAGGAGGGGTATTGGAAAAAATTCACTTTTACAATGAAACAAGAGTTAACCTTTATTAGTGTGTTTGTTTGTTTGCTTTCTAATATCTTCAGACATTTTGGGATCTGGAAGGTAGGCGATGTAGCTTTATCTTACTGGATTTCACTCTGCAGTTCTTGAGACCAGGGAATAAGATGAGAAATAAACAACTTTGTAAATTCAATCCATAATCAAAGTTGATTTGCTGCAGGTTGATTTTCAAAAGCAAAACCTGCAGTATTACCCCAGTCAGTCAGAAATAACACGATGAGGCAATTCTGTCTGATGGGATCCAGGCTGGAGGAAATCCCAGATAATACAATGCAGCATTTCCCAGAGCAGAAAGCTTGGTTCATTGTGCCAAACAATGGCAGGATCGGTGGCTCTTGTTCAGAGGCAGCTCTGCCAGTTTTGCTTTTGGGAGACTGTCTACTGAGTACAGAAAACACCTGCTGCTCAATAATTAACTCCTCCCAAACAGCAGGCGAGGCAACAGCAACAGTGACCTCTTCTGCCACTCCCAGTCTCATTTCCCCAATGTGTTTTCAAGCCTGTGTTTGCTTTTTCTAGGGCAATTACTGTCTATGTATGCATCATCACTCCTTGTCCTGCAGGTTTTTCCACAGGCATTTTCCAGTGTTCAGTGGTTACTTTGGTTATACCTCACACTTTTTCTGCATAGAACACCAAGCACTGAACAGGACACATACTTATATTTTCTAAATGACTCTAATAAAACCCATCATGAAGAAGGTAGAGTTGAAAAAAGGGAAATAATATTAAATAAGTTGAGAAAAAAGATTCAGCATCTTTGGCCTGGTGATTTTAGGTAGTAAAACACCCAGGATTTAATCTTAGAGACACAAATTGGAATCTTGGCTTACTCCCATCTTCCTAGTTGACCTTATATAATTAACTTAAAATCTCTACATCTCAGTTTACTCAGCTATACAATTGTACCCGATGCTGCTAGAATAAAAGTAAATGATGTTATGTATGTAGACTGATGATCATAATACCTAGAATGGGAGAATCAAATAGGTATTGTATTTACAAACTAAAAGAACAAATATCACTATTTATACATAATATAACCTTTATTTAAGTAATTGGAGAAGGAAATGGCAACCCACATCAGTATTCTTGCCTAGAGAATCCTGTGGACAGAGGAGCCTGGTAGGCTGCTGTCCATAGGGTCACACAGAGTCAGACATGACTGAAGCGACTTAGCACGCATGCATGCATTAGAGAAGGAAATGGCAACCCACTCCAGTATTCTTGCCTGGATAATCCCAGGGACAGAGGAGCCTGATGGGTTGCCAAAAATGGGGTTGCACAGAGCTGGACACAACTGAAGTGACTTAGCATGCATGTGTTTAATAAATACTACAACAACAACTACTATGTCTGTTACTATCTCTTAGTTACTGTGATTTTGCTACACTTTCTCATAAGGCATAGTTAATAATTTTTTTCCCCAAAATATCATCTGACTTTTTGGCACAGTATCAGTCAAGGAGTATCTTTAGATGCCCGTGAAATTCATTAATATGTCATTAATATGGAATTTATTCTCAATTGCATGGCCCCCTTTCAGTCTACTTGTCCTTAGTTTTTAACATTTCTTGGTAAATTAACTAGGAAGAAACAGATATTCCCTGGTTCTCCACTGAGTCAATCAGTTCTGGTGGCTTAGGCAGAGATAGTATACAAATTCTACAAGTTATTAATGAATCTACTATGTTAAGTGAGAAATAGATTTAATAGACTAAATCTGACAGAGTGCCTGATGAACTATGGATGGAGGTTCATGACATTGTATAGGAGACAGGAATCAAGACCATCCCCAAGAAAAAGAAATGCAGAAAGCAAAATGGCTGCCTAAGGAGGCCTTACAAATAGCTGTGAAAAGAAGGGCAGCCAAAAGCAAAGGAGAAAAGGAAAGATATTCTCATTTGAATGCAGAGTTCCAAAGAATAGCAAGGAGAGATAAGAAAGCCTTCCTCAATGATCAAAGAAATAGAGGAAAACAATAGAATGGGAAAGACTAGAGATCTCTTCAAGAAAATTAGAGATACCAAGGAAACATTTTATGCAAAGATGGACTCAATAAAGGACAGAAATGATAGGGACCTAACAGAAGAAGAAGATATTAAGAAAAGGTGGCAAGAATACACATAAGAACTATACAAAAAAGATCTTCACAACCCAGATAATCATGAAGGTGTGATCACTCACCTACAGCCAGACATCCTGGAATGTGAAGTCAAGTGGGCCTTAGGAAGCATCACTACAAACAAAGCTAGTGGAGGTTATGGAATTCCAGTTGAGTTATTTCAAATCCTGAAAGATGATGCTGTGAACGTGCTGCACTAAATATGCCAGCAAGTTTGGAAAACTCAGCAGTGGCCACAGAACTGGAAAAGGTATGTTTTCACTCCAGTACCAAAGAATGCTCAAACTACTCCAAAATTGCACTCATCTCACACGCTAGTACAGTAATGCTCAAAATTCTCCAAGCCAGGCTTTACCAATACATGAGTCATGAATTTCCAGATGTTCAAGTTGATTTTAGAAAAGGCAGAGGAACCAGAGATCAAATTGCCAACATCCGCTGGATCATTGAGAAAGGAAGAGAATTCCAGGAAAACATCTATTTCTGGTTTATTGACTATGTCAAAGCCTTTGACTGTGTGGATCACAATAAACTGTGGAATATTCTTCAAGAGATGGTAATACCAGGCCACCTGATCTGCCTCTTGAGAATCTGCATGTAGGTCAGGAAACAACAGTTAGAACTGGACATGGAAAAACAGACTGGTTCCAAATAGGAAAAGGAGTACGTCAAGGCTGTATATTGTCACCCTACTTATTTAACTTATATGCAGAGTACATCATGAGAAACGCTGGGCTGGACGAAACACAAGCTGAAATCAAGATATCTGGGAGAAATATCAATAACCTCAGATACGCAGATGACACAACCCTTATGGCTGAAAGTGAAGAAGAACTAAAGAGCCTCTTGATGAAAGTGAAAGAGGAGAATGAAAAAGTTGGCTTAAAGCTCAACATTCGGAAAACCAAGATCATGGCATCTGGTCGCATCACTTCATGGGAAATAGATGGGAGGCAGTGTAAACAGTGTTTGAGTTTATTTTCTGGGCTCCAAAATCACTGCAGATGGTGATTGCAGCCATATCATTAAAAGACGCTTACTCCTTGGAAGTAAAGTTATGACCAACGTAGACGGCATATTAAAAAGCAGAGACACCACTTTGTCAACAAAGGTCCTTCTAGTCAAGGCTGTGGTTTTTCCAGTGGTCATGTATGGATGTGAGAGTCGGACTGTGAAGAAAGCTGAGCGCCGAAGAATTGATGTTTTGAAATGTGGTGTTGGAGAAGACTCTTGAGAGTCCCTTGGACTGCAAGGAGATCCAACCTGTCCAACCTAAAGATTAGTCCTGGGTGTTCATTGGAAGGACTGATGTTGAAGCTGAAACTCCAATACTTTGGCCACCTGATGCGAAGAGGTGACTCGTTGGAAAAGATCCTGATACTGGGAAAGATTGACCACAGGAGAAGAAGGGGATGACAGAGGATGAGATGGTTGGATAGCATCACCGACTCAATGGACATGGGTTTGGGTGGACTCCGGTAGTTGGTGATGGACAAGGAGGCCTAGCATGCTGTGATTCATTGGGCCACAAAGACTCGGACATGACTTAGCAACTGAACTGAACTGAACTGAACTGACTATGTCAGGCAAACCTTGCAGCCTTTCCTAAATAATCTCACACTCATGTGGGTTGAAAGTACTGCAAATTGGTAATTCAAGGATAATAAAACAAAGATATGCATAGAGAGCTATGGAATCATAACGAGAACGGTAGGCTGCTTGAGGAATACAAAGAACTTTTCATAACCTATGACATTCAAGACTAGGGAAGACAGACATTTATACAACATGGCAGAGATGAAGAAAATTATCATAAGAGAGGAATATACAATCAGAGCAGCATGGAAAACTAAAGCAGACATGAGCATTATAAAGTCATCTGGACTAAGTTCTCTCATTCTGCATGTCTCATGCCCCATCAAGTAGCCATTAAATTGCATCCACTTCCCTCACTGAATTTATGTATTTCTGTGTGAGATCTGAGTTGCAGTCATAAGTTAACATAGCAATGCATCTTGTGGATATTTATGTAAACAAATATTGATTTTCATGTTTCTTCTCTCCACTGCCAATAGTTTGACAATTCAGAATTTTTTAACTCTGGACAATTTAGTAGCCGTTTAAAGTGATACTCTAATAGACATTGCACATGTGTGATAGTGAGTAGAGGAGAGTGTGGTTAGCTATTAGGAATTGTGGAAGGAAAGGTAAACAGAAATCTTACAAAGGAGGTTGGGATAAAAAATGAATGGCATAATAGAATATTAAGGAAATAAGGCACATGGAATATAGGGCCATCATAAAGAATGGCTTTGTGTATCAGGTAGGTGGATTGATAACATAGACCAATAAATGGAATATAAAAGATTGGGAAGCTGCCTGGCACTGTGACAACCTACAGAGGTGGGATGGGAGAGAGGAAGGAAGTTCAAGAGGGAGGGGTACACACACACACACACACACACACACACATAACTGTGACTGTTTTGCATTGTCGTATAGCAGAAACCAACACAACACTGGGAAGCAATTATTCACCAATTGAAAATAAATAAAAATAAAAGATCACTTAAGAGATAAACATAAAAATCTAAAAATTTAAGAAATATTTCACCATTGCTGAACTATGTCCATGTCTTTAAGGATAAAAAAAAAAAATTCATTAGATCCAGAGTAATGTGAAACTTCAAATTTTCACTACTGGTCAAAGAAATGTCAACTCTATTTACTTAGGGAATAAACATTGTTATGTATAACTATCTAAAGTTTCTTTCCTCAGGTAAAACTCGATACCTACTGAAAGATTTAGTCAATAATAACAATAAGTACACACACAACAGATTTAACTCGGCTAGTGAAGCCCATAATTAAAATGTAAAGCCCTAGTTACCCTGAAGCTACAGGAGATGGATCCATACATTATAAATTATGACCATCAGGTAGCAAGTACATCATTAATGGATAAATTAAACCTTTTTGGAAAAAAGAATTTTAGGTTGTTAAACACATCAGTATATATTTTAACACCCTTATGCTTATAATTCTAAACATCAGAAGACTTAAAATCTTATTAATTCGATCAGTGCTATCGTCTGAATGTTTTTGTACCCTCAGATTCCTTTGTTGAAATCCTAATCCCAGGTGATGGTAGTAGAAGGTAGGGTCTTGGGGAAGTGATTAGCTCCTGAGGGTGGAATGCTCATGAATGAGATTATAGCTCTTATAAAAAAAGACCCCATGGAGCTCTCTAGTTCCTTCTATCATGTATAGATTTAAGAATTCTGCAATCTGGAGAAGGACCCTTGTTCAATCACACCGTCATCATGCTCTCTGACTTCCAGACCCCAGAATTGTGAGAAATGAACTTCCAATATTTATAAGCCACCCCTCTGTGGTATTTTGTTATAGCAGCCTAAACTGACTAATACAAAGGCTTTATATGATTATCAACTCATCTGGCAGGAATTAAATTTACATTCAATCATTCAACATTTGTTGGAAAGTTATTATTTGTCTTAAAATCATTTTTAGCCCCAGCAATACAGCAATGAACAGCATAGATAAATGTCCCTACCATTCTGAACCTTATGTTCTATGAAAGAATTATATGTAGTATACATACAAGTGAAGTAGCATTTAAGTGCTCTTTAAAAGGATGCCTACATGTTAATAGTTTAGACTTTTAAAAGAAATACTATGATATACAAACTTTACATTCCTAGTGAATAGATGAAGTCTGCTTCAAAGTGAGAAAGGAGGAATTTTCAAATGTTTCTAGGACTACTGAACTTCTAAGATGCGGTCAAAGGCTTCTGTAAACATATATCTCCACACTATTCATAAATCCATGGACTCCGAGTACTTCTTCTTCCATCTTTGTACTTAATATATTGGTTTAGCTATTATAACAGAAAGCACACTGCTTCAGTGTGACTTTGAGTACAGGTCTAGTCTTTAACAGGCTCCTAAAACTACATTATTATTACATACTTTTCTAATTTCAACTGAAGTATAGTAGATAATGAAATAGAAGATTTTAGATCTACCTGCAAATGCACCCTACAGGTAATTCCAGAGACTGTATAAAAAACATTCCAAATTACAAAGACTGTCTGGTATTTTGAACATAGGTGATACTATCTAGTATCATTAATCAGGTACAAAATGAAGTTTAAGTAGGAGAGTGGGGAGTTAATTCAAAGTCGTCTCTTTCGTCTTGTGTCCATTAGTATTGACTCAGATTAAAATTTTTCATTGACTATACTTTGACCTCCTAAATTTACTCATATTACCAAGTGATTTGGAAGTAATCTTCAGTGTATGTGAGATCCCAAAATATAATTTTTGTATATCTTCATTTATGTATATTTATACATATATATTTTTCAGATAAAAATACCACTTTCTCAAACAACATGTTTTCATAATACTTACTTACATGCCATGGTCTAGTTCAGTTTTGATACTAAATTACAGTGGAACATTTTTCATGTTACAAGCTCTTATAAGTAATTATACTGTGAACAGATTTCTGAGACTAACGTGTTAATTTTTAAATGAAAGTTAGGCCTGAAAAAATATCCTATTAGATCAATACAAATGGAATGAATTAAGATAAATGAAAGGTAGTCAGATTTCTATCCAGCTTGAACTCACATTGTAAAATACAAATAAAAACTATATGCATATGTAATCATTGTTCAAGAAACATAATAGTAATATGCTGCACAAATTTCAGAGTAGAAATTATAACAAATCTTAAGGGGCAGGTAGATATTGCAGGGTTTGCAGCACTAGGGAATTCTCAGAAAGTATGGCACTCAAGATAGTGTGACCTAATGGATTAAAATAATTCTTTTCCTCTCCTAAAAAACATAATTATGACAAAATATGGTAACTGACAAGTATTGTGTGTGCAACCAATTTGAAAAACATGTTTATGCTTTTCTTAACAGAATTTTTTGCCTCTTTAAAAGGAATGTCTATTTACACATGATTTATCATTAAGGAGAGAAAATTTATTAAACTGAAAGACCCAGCTTACTGTTGGTGGGTATGCAAAATGGTACTGCTATTTTGCAAGATAGGTGGGTAGGTGGTTTTGAACAAAACTAAACTTACTCTATATGATGCAGCAATCATGCTCCTTGGTATTTACCCAAAGAAACTGAAAACACATCCACCCAAAAGCCTGCACAAAGATGCTTACAGCAGCTTCATTCATAACTGCAAACATTCAGAAACAACCATGATTTCATCAGGGAAATTATTAAATAATTTGCCAATGGAATATTATTCAGTGCTAAAAAGAAACGAACTATTGCCCATGAAAAGAGAAATTTTAAATGCATAATACTAAAGGGAAAGAAGTCAGTCTGCAAAGGCTACATGCTATATAATTTCAACTATATGACATTCTGAAAAACTTGAAAATTTGAAGACCATAAAGAGATTAGTTGTTTCCAGAGGATGAGAGAAAGGAGTGATGAATAGGTAGAGCAAAGAGTTTATTTAAGGGAGTGAAACTCTACTGTATGTTATAATAGTGGACACATGTCATTATGAATTTCTTCAAATCCATAGGATGTTAAACACCAAGTGTAAATAGTAATGTAAGCTATGGATTTTGGAGGATAATGATACATCAATGTATGTTCACCAGTTGTGCCAGTGATGCTGGGGGATGTTGACAATAGGGGTTGCCATGCATTTGTGTGTGTGGAGGGGGAGTCACTTGAGAAATCTTGGTAACTTCTACTCAGTATTACTGTGAACCTAGGACTATTCTAAAACACCCTAATTCTAAAAACAAAGTCTAAAAAAAAAAAAAAAAAACTATAACAGCAAGAAAACAGATCAGAATACAGCAATGAAAAGCATATTTATAGTCCCTACTCTTCATGCTATCTTCTACACGAAGCAAACAGCAAGTGAAGAAAGCTCATATCTATTTTGACCCATCTATAAAGGCAAATTTTTAAGAATGTAAGCAATTAGCAAATAAAGACACATCTACAAAATCAAGGATGCACTTTTCACCGTGAGTGTGAATTATAAGAATTCTAAAGTTTAATAATCAAACTAATTGCTCAACTAGAAAAATTGTTTATAGAAATCTGGTTTACACTTATTTAAGTGCTAAACTAAGTACATTAACAGGGAAAGATGGTGTTTGTGTACAGTCATATCTCTTTTTGCATATGACTCTCTTTTCAAATCCTACCAATCACTAAGCAGCTATGGACTTGGCTGTTAGTGAGGAGGGAGGAAAGTATAGACTCTTATGGAAGATAAAATAACCTTAATCTACTATGAACTCACTTAATTGGAGATTAAAAGTGGAATTCTAGTCCAGCTCTGCTGTATTCTGGCTATGAGATTTGAAAATGACTTGTCCCCATTGTGATCTAGAAAGAAATTTGAGGTTCAGGCCTAAGCCATTGCTGCTTTGATCTATGATATTTCAGGTTCAAGGTCAGGGAGACAGTCAGTTTCTCTAGTTATTCCCTAATTCCAACACCCAGCAGAGATAATGAAGCTCCAAAATGACAGGAAAGCCGAGTACTTTTGCTGATCTCTAGCAGCAAATTGAATCAGTAAGAGTCTACCTGAAAACTGCTTGGCTGAAGCTGATTTCCAGAGGTAACATGAGACACGACAACTTGAATAAACTTTTAAAATACACAGGTCACGCAAGAATGCCTAGCGATCAGTTGATGACACATTAATAAAGGCACTGAAGCTATGTATTATAGTTACATAGAAGAGGGCTGTAAGGCAGGGCTCCTTATAGGTTATTTTATTTTTATCTCCAGATTGGACAGCTCTAATGATATTTCTTATATATGCATTATTCCTAATCTATTTTAAACTCTGAAGTTTTAGCCATATTTTCAAGTACATATGGATACAGTATTTGTAAGCATTTTTTCCTTCAAGGTCATACAAGCTGGAAGGGTTATGTTCATGATTTGATCCTGTTGGATCAAAAAATCAAGGATAGAGCCCTTGTGGGTAAACTGATTGTGTATATATGTGAGTGTGTGTATGTGTGTAATGTGGGGATGCTTCTTTTCTCAGATACTATGCTTTCTAATATCAATGAAAATTTCATAAATTGGTGGTAGATACAGCAAATGTAATTGTCACTTTAATTCTTCATAGTGATTAATTGACAAGGGAAAGAATCAGCAGCCTATACTTGCCAAATTCAAGTTATTTATTCTGAATGCTTTTATTATTTACCATTTGACGTGGATTTATTGTTCCACAGCACTTGTGTTTTACAGATTTGCTTTAAAACAAAACAAAACAAAACAAAACACTTGAAAGGAGAAAAACAACTTTGTAAACTTTTAGTAGAAGAATTAATTTTCTCTATGGATATTATTTGTCATAGGAAAAATATTAAAAAGATGTTTGCTAAATTTTTCACCCAGCATTAAATAAATGTTTTTACTCTTTCTAAGTATCAAAGTAACTATTCCATCACTTTACAGGAAGAAATACCTTGAATATGCAATAAAATGGTTAGATACCTGAAGATCATTTAATTTTCCATGTCATCAAGAATTAAAATCATCTGACATTGGAATTGAAATTTACTTTAACAATAAGGGTCTAACCTATGGAAAAGAGGGAAAGCCAGTCATTTGCAGGGTCCACAGACTTCAGAAGAATTGCAGTGGGGGATACAGAGGCTACATTATCTCCTGAGAGTTTCCTACTGCCAGAGTTAATTCATAGAAGTTTGTGTCTCCACAGAAGCAGCTTGAAAAGATTTGAACAAAATAATTCCATAGAGTATCCTTTCTGCTATGCTGCAGTGCACAAGTTCTAAGAAGGAAAAAAAACTCACTGTGGGGTGTTGACAGTATTAAGCTATTCAATGTAATTCTTTTAAGCAGGACTTTACTCTGTTCCTGTCAATTGTACATAATACAATTACTTAACATTTATTGAGCATTCATGGCTAAATTTATCTTAGAGATAAAGTAACACAGGATAAACCGGACCCAGCAACACGATCAAGTGACATAGTAAGCTTCAGAGTTCAGATTCAAACCAGTCTGATAAAAATTCAGATCATTCTAATGCACGATCAATATTGTCTCCTTATTTATGTCTGTCTTTGTGCTGTCAGCACAAGTATAGTTATTCCCTCACTGGAATACTTACTTATAAAATGTATCTTTTCTTTCAACAACCACTTAACTTGGAAAACTGATTCTTCTCTGTGTGAAAGCAGTTCCTGTTTCTGCATTAAAAAGACACTTTAAGGCAAGTTACCTCACCACTCTGCAGTTTCACAAGAATAATACGGAAAACCTGCTCCTTACAGTTTTTGAGTGAGTCAAAGCATCAAGAAAGATTAAAATAATCACCACACATATATGCTTGCTATGCTGAACCTCCAAAAACCTCACAGCATGAGTTTTCTGTAAACAAAATGTATCCTCAGGCACTGCATTTCACTTTTTACAGACAGGGTAAGTTCAGAAATAAGATGTCTGTATCAGTGCCAGAAAAATTACCTTCTATAAGTAAATGTGTTTAATTGAGCACTGTATTTGTTGCTAAATTTTTAAGGATGACCATATGAACTATTAAACCACATCACATCTTACTTACAAGAGAAATGAAAATGCTTTGTGTCATGTAAGCATAATTATAACCTTAGTATATAAACTACATAGCAATGATTTAGCAATCTTTTTGGGAAATCTCAAAGAATGTTCAAACCACCGCACAGCTGTACTCATTTCACACACTAGCAAGGTAATGCTCAAAATCCTTCAAGCTAGGCTTCAACAGTATGTGAAGCGAGAACTTTCAGATGTATAAGCTGGATTTAGGAAAGGCAGAGGGACCAGAAATCACATTGTCAACATCTGTTGGATTATAGAAAACACAAAAGAATTCCAGAAAAACAACTACTTCTGCTTCATTGGCTACACTAAAGACTTTGACTGTGTGGATCACAACATACTGTGGAAAATTCTGAAAGAATTGGGAATATCAGAACACCTTACCTGCCTCCTGAGAAACCTGTGTGCAGGTAAAGAAGCAACAGTTAGAACAGGACATGGAACAACAGACTGGTTCCAAGTTAGAAAAGGAGTACATTAAGGCTATATATTGTCACCCTGCTTATTTAACTTTTATGCAGAGTACGTCATGCAAAATGCCAAGCTAGATGAAGCCCAAGCTGGAATCAAGATTGCCAGGAGAAATGTCAATAACCTCTGAACAACGAACAGCAAGAACATCAACAACAATTCAGCTATAATATCCTTCATATTGTGGGAAAAGGAATCCCACAAACTGCTGCCTTACAATGTATCAAAGTATGCTAAAGCATACTCCTCTTTCTCTTTGATTATATAAATACACGACTGAGAGCTGGACTATAAAGAAGGCTGAGTGCCGAAGAATTGATGCTTTTGAATTATGGTGTTGGAGAGTTCCTTGTACTGCAAGGAAACCCAACCAGTCAATCCTAAAGGAAATTAGTCCTGAATATTCATTGCAAGGACTGATGTTGAAGCTGAAACTCCAATACTTTGGACACCTGATGTGAAGAACTGACTCATTTGAAAAGACCCTGATGCCAGGAAAAATTGAAGGCAGGAGGACAAGAGGATGGCAAGGGATGAGATGGTTGGATGGCACCACTGACTCAGTGGACATGAGTTTGAATAAACTCCAGGAGTTGGTGATGGACAGGGAGGCCTGGCATGCTGCAGTCCATGGGGTCACAAAGAGTCAGACACGATTGAGCAACTAAACTGAACTGAAACAATCTTCTAATTAATCCCTTCTGTTTTGGTATTCATTTAAATTACATGTACTTTACATTTCCTCTATCAAGATTTAAAACTAGAGAAGGTCAAATCAGGTTCTGGGATTGATTTTTATTCTCAATCCAGATTAAGATTTTGAAAAGTGGAAGTTTGAGAAATAAGTATAAGAAACCAGAATCATCAATTGCATATGATAAGTAAAGGTAGTTAACTAATGATTGACATCTGTCAAGCCAGGGTATAAGAAGACTCGGTGAAATACAAATATTTCTATCAAAGTGAGCTATTTTAAATGCCAAGTATAATTAGAACTAGAACTTCAGGATATTTTAATTGCCATATACTCCCAGGAATTACACTGAAGAAAATAGAAATGACTTCCTGTTAGGACCTTGATTGAATATCCCATGGGAAGGTTTATTTTCACATTCATAAATGTGCTGATAATTATATAAATTGAAGAATAAAGGGCATCAGGGCACTCTGAGGGGGTTCTGCCAAGAGTTTGTTTTAGCAATATTTGTAAAAACATACCTACTATTTCCTCATATCAATAGCAGAACTCAAATATCAAAAAAGGGCCCAACATTCCATAGTTGGGAGAATTCATAATTAAATGTTTTAAAGATATCATGATAACCTTAGCTCCCAAAGAGACATGTATAATATATAAATAACACTAAAATATAATTTTCAATGGTTTTCCATTATAATTAGTAAAATAGATTTCATGCAAACTTTCCATCTTTGTTCTTCCCTCTGGTAACAACTTCCCCAACACCAACAAAACAATAAAATATTCAGATTTGCTTTTGGAACTTGAACCATACTGTCTTCACTTGGATGAATAAACAATTATAACTACTTTTATCAAGCCTGATATTACATTATCATGTAAGGATAAACCTCATTTAACTGGAAATGTGTTGGTTTTTATTCAAGATTTCTGTGTAGTTACATGGATGTGTCTTCCATCCTGTCTATAATGCTGCTGAAATAAAATTCTAGCAGCACAAAAAGGAAAAATCAATAGTGAAGAGAAGAAAAGAGTGTTCTTTTATCAACAGAATAGAAATTCAACAAATTAAGATAAAAAGTGTGTGGAGCAAGTTAATGAATCAAGTCTGTAGAAAAGCTAAACTCAGAGATTAATAAGAAGATCCAGTGAATGTGGACCACAGGACCCTCCCGAAAGCTTTGCAGCTGAGCAAAATGGACACTTGCTACAGAGTTCTGGTTTTAATTGAAAGTTTGATACTTAGTTTTGAAGATAAGATATATATATTAGTGTCCTTCCTCAGTCAAATGCAGAACAATTGGTTCTGCATTTTTCCAGGTTTTCATCTATGGGTTTGATAATGCCTTTGGGATAAAAAGAGGCAATGAAGAGAGACATGTGGATTTGATATGAAATTTACAGAGGATGGCCTAAAAATAAAAAGATATAAAAAGCTTCAAAATAAAGGTCTCTAAACTACTTCAAATGAGTCAAATCCAGTTGTTATACTGGAGTCTTTTTTTTAAATTAAACTTTTTAGTCACTTTTTACTTCCTTTCAAGGTATAGTTTATATACAGTAAAGGTGCACAATTCTTAAGTTCCTAGTTTGATGAATGCTTTTTCCCAGTGAATTCATGCTGATGTTTTATAAGTCCTAACATCTAAGAACTTTTAGGAAAACTATTTAGAAATTATATGAAATTCAAATTTGTTCTCTATTAATCATTTTTCTGGAACAGTCACACCAATTGTTTATTCAGCATCTATGGCCACATTATCACTATAACAGAGAGAGACACACACACACACACTCTATGGCCTGCAAGTCCTAAAATATTTACTTACAAAAAAACATTTGTTCATCCCTTCCTCACAAGGCATTAAGATTAAGATACCATTAAGATTGGAAGGAAAAAGCCATAGAATGAAATATATTTTTGACATTTTGTAAGAAATATCTCACAAGAGATTCATTCCCAGAAAGCATAATAAAACCCTACAAATAAAAAATGAAGACAATTTTCCACGTGCAAAAATTCAAAGCGGTCATCTACAAAAGAAAATTATAAATGAAATGTATAGAAAGGTTCTAGATATCTTTACTTATTTGGAATGGAAAAAAAAAAACCCACAGCAGAATGGCTAATATATTAAAAAATATATGAACAAAGCAAATTCAGTCTGAAGAATATATCCAGATTTCCTGTCTTATGACCTATCTGCATACTATGAGAGAACATAAGCAAATGGGTTTTCATCTCTGTTCATAGTTAAGTACCATAGTTCCATGTTAAATTTGAATAACAGTTACCTGTTTACTACTTTTCTCAGTTTCTTATAAGGTATAATTTTTCCCTTTCTCATCTGAGATCTAACCCATCACTGGCTATCAGTCTAATTCAGTTTTCATGTGGAAGCACATCTTACAGGTTAAGTAATTGCCATAATTCCCATTGTGGAGTAGGTACTGAACGGGAGCACTTGTAGTCAACTAGTGGCCATGTACTTTGGGTTTAATACTGATTTTTCTGAATATATTCTGAGAGTATATATATATATTCTGAATGTATATGATTATAGTCCATGCGGCTGCAGTCAGACATGACTGAGTGACTAACACTTTCACTTTGCACCTTCACTTTCTGAATATATTATCTAACTAGAAGTGTAGAGTAAAACATAGCACATATGATAAGAATCAAAACTACCACTTATTAACTAGCTATTCTGTTCTTGACTTTATGCTTAAATAAAATAGCTCCTTTTAATCCTAATGACAATATCATGACTTGTCATTTTGGTCACTAAGTCATGTCCAACTCTTTTGTGACATCATGAAGTATAGCCTACCAGACTCCTCTATCCATGGAATTTTCCAGGCAAGAATACTGGAGTGGATTGTCATCTCCTCCAGGGAATCTTCCCAACCCAGGGATCAACCTTGAGACTCTTGCATTGGAAGGTGTGTTCTTTACTACTGAGCTGCCTGGGAAACCCATTATAACTCTATTCCTGTTTTAAAAACAAATAATCTAATGCATTGGAGATGGTAGAGTCTATAGGTTAAGAGTATGAACTTGGCCAAATTTCTTGGGTTCCAAACATGGCTCTGGAAGTTTCTTACAATGTGATTTTGATAAATTACTGAAACTAGTGAGAGAAATACCCATGTTTCAACACTTTTTCATATTCTCATATTAAAAATATTAACAAAACAAATATTGGTCATTTAGTATTCTTAAAAATTTGGATGTTATTCTCCACATACACCTTAATTTTATGTTAAATATATTTAATCACCACTTCCATTACTCAATTTGAAAAAAATTTCAATTTGAAACATATTTTGTTCTTTGTTGACTTTATATATATTTTCTGAAATATACTATAGATGAGTGAAACTTTATCCTCCCTCTAAATGTTGTACACAGCTAATTTTAGCAAGGCTTGACATAGAATCTCTGTTGCCAGACTCCTCAAATGTTCTTTCCTTTGGACCCTGTATGATTCTATTTTATTTTATATCTAATTTATTTAATAGATAGTTTGTCTAAAATAATCATCATATGTGTCTTTCTGAAAAGTCATAAATCTAAAATATTTTAGAAATTATTATTTCCTTTTTAAAATATCCTTAACTAACAGACACAAATACAGGAACCAAAACCAAGAAATTGTGAATTCTGAAACCAGCAGTAAAGGCTTCTTAAAGACCATCGAAATGTAGGGAGAGAGTTCCATATATTGGTTTGGTAATGTTAACTTTTCAATAGATTATGTGCCTATAAAGTAGAGACCTCATTTAAATGTAGTCACAGTGTAATATCAAAATTAAGGTAAGATCTCGGAAGTAAGATGATTATCACATTTAATTAATTGTGTTAAATAATATTTTTAATTTGATTGCCTAATTCTTTTTCGGTAAATTATATCTGTACTTCTACTTTCTAACATCAACACTATATGAGATTTATTCTAATTTTACAAATTAGAACACTGAAAGCAAAGAGCTTACATAATTTAAATTTCTCAGTATGTAGATCTGGGACTGAAAATCCATTCTTCTATCATTGAATCACTATAATATAATTGGATTCTGAATTTTGTTACACAAGGAGGGAGTTAAGATGTTGCTAGGAATACTTGGATCATGATAATATATACTTTAAATAAAAAATACTGAAATGAATAAGATTATATCTTTAAAAATCACAATAAACCTTAATTTGATTCCTTGCTAAATAATAGCATAAATAAATATATAGTCAATTGTTTTAATATTGGCAAAAGATTTTGATGGAAAATTATAAGTCTCCAGCACGTTTTGGTAGAGAATTTTGTTTAAAAGGGTCACACAAGTGGTGGAAAAGGGTAAAATTTGGAACAGAACAGAAAAGTCAGCTGGTAGATTTTGCAGTTATTTTCTTCTTCAAAAGGTAATATAGATTTATTTGGGTCAACTAGTCACAGTATGCTGAATGTCGCTCATATATTGTGGCAGATCAAAAAAAGAGGATCTGATAACATTTTATTGAGACTGATTATTAATAAAGAAAATAGAAAGCATGTGACAAATCTAATAGTTTTACAAACAGAAAGTGTAATACTATAAAAAGTCTGTTGAAGGTTAAAATTGGTTTATGAGAGTGATTTAAAATAGAAAATATGAGTTACTATATCTAGCAATTACAGCCTAGGGAGTAGATTCTCTCTTAGTGAGAAAAAAATCTTATAACTAGAATTATTCAAGGACATCATAAAGAATATAAGAGAACACATTACAAAAGAACATAATATGATGCTAACATAAAGATATGGAAAAGTAGTATATTTTGTTTTGCATGAGAAATCAAGTTTTATTCCTATAGATTTCAGTTATAATAAAAAATAAATTTTCCATATAGGCGTGGGTCATATTAGTGGGGAATGTTTAAAATAGACAAGTAGTCTCCTCTGAGACATAATTTGTAGGTCAAATGCAATAACCTTCTCCTAACCTGGAAAAGATGTCTTATAACTAAGTTAGAATAAAAAAGAATATCCTATCTTAGTACATTAGCAGCAGCATGTAACCCAGTGTGATACTAAGAAGTGGACAAATCTTTTCCAACCTGGAAGCTTTTTTAAAAAAAAAAAATATTTTTAGGGATGAAAAAAGCAGAGGAAAAGAATAAAATAAAAGCAATTCAGTGGTATGTTGTTCTCAGAATGAAAGGAGGAAAATAAGGAAGGAAGGAGTCAGGGAACTGAGCATAAAATATGCAACTTAATAACCATATAAGGGACCATTTTTTCAGATAAGAAAGAATACTAAAAGAAGAAAACAAATGTTGAGTAGCTTACAATTTTGCCTACATCCATTTCTATAAATCAAAAGAAAAGCAGTAACATGTTGTTTCTACAACCATCCTAAAACTTTTTATTCAATATAAACTATGAATGTGGGGTAGCAATTAGATGAACTACTAAAAATGAAGAGTATAGAACTTATAAAAGATCTTATTTCTACCTAGCTAAAACTGTATCTATATACAACTGTGAAGCTTAAAAGATGACTCCTTACATTTCCAAAAGATGTCCATTTTAATTCCTGAGATTTATAGCTCATAATCTTACTCTGTACAAATGTCTTGTATAAAAAGTCCCATCCACTATCTGCTCTAGGTTAATAAAAGGTGCATTATTAAATAGTTATTTATATAAACATCCATTTCACATTGATTTTTTAATGTAACTCCTCTAACTAGCATCTCATAATAGTAATTATCAATAAAACTTAAAAAAATATTTGGAAATGAACTAAAAATTTTTGTGATTTATTTGAAAAAAAAATTTTTGTGTGTGATTTATTTGAAAGACTAATGGACTTCTAGGCAGGAGCTACAACTTACATAAGATTTTTGACCTTTAAACAGATGTTAATATTAATATAATTTTCTCCTCAGTGTTTTAGTCTATGAAATAAAAATCCAATAACTATTGTGTTTAAATTTATGTAACCATCTACCCACCCAAACTCTTGTTAAAAGTTGATCATATATCTAAAGCTACCCAAGTAGTAATTCCTTCTGAGTTATACTCCTTTTCTATAAGATTAATTTCTTTGATCATTTTTTTAGATATTTAGATATGCATGTATGAATAGACATATATAGATGCATTTCTCTATATCCATCTTGAATATATATTCAATTCCATACTATATTTTGTTTTTTGTACTTATCTATTTTTTTAAATAAAATAGTTGAAACAAAGCTATGTCATATGGCCTTTTAATCAAACCAAAGTATTTAAAGAGATTGCTTTTGAAAATTCATTCAACATCACTGTTTGATTTTGTTAATCCTACTATACTTAAAACAAACAAACAAACAAAATCATAATAATTATTTATTAGTTAGCTTCTGTTGAGTTCTTTGCTTAAGTAGGTATGAAAGATATTTAGACATTTGAAGTCAACACATAAGGAAATAGTAAGTTTAACTAATTGTATAATCAAAATTAAAATCCATAGAAAGCGCTAAAGTATTAGGATACATTTTCAAAAATGCAGTCCTGTTTAATGCACAAGGCAAAATCTCTTAGGACAAACTTTGTTATTGTTTTCATCATTTTATTCTTCTAAGTAAAACATATTTAATAAATGAAGCATTTACATCTGTACTCCAAAACTGTATTTTTCTTTCAATAGGATATCCCAAGTAAACAAGAAGAATGATAAAATACTAAATACTCAAATACTATCCTCAGTTAAGAAAAAAGATCATATATATTATTAAAGCTTCTTATCTAAACTCCAAAATTCCACTCCTTCCTCTTCATCCCAGAAGTAACCACTATCCAAGTTTGAAGATTCCTATGCATATTATTCAAACACTCCTCTAAATTCCAGGCAGACTATAATAAACCATAATAATAAGTTTTTGTGGATATATGTTTTGTCAGATTGTGAAAGGTGAAACATAAAACAAGAGCGATTGGGATAAAGAGAGTTATCAAATAAATGGCTTCATTGGTCAATTACTGTTTGAACAGGGACTCTAAGAAGTTGAAGGATAAGCTATGTGGTTATTTGGGGAATAGCATAACAGGTAAAGTAAGCTCAAAGGTCTAAACCAGAGCATTCTTGTTTTGTGTGAAAAATAAAGAGGCCAGTGTGCCTGAGAAATAAATGATAAGTAGGAGATATGAAATTATGGACACATTGGGGGCTTGCAGATCAGTATGTTTTCTAAAATTACTCAGATTTCACTCTGAACAATGTGGAAGGTATTGCATGATTGTAAGTGGAGGATTGACATCATCCAACTTACATTTCAGGAAACTACTCTAGATCTGTTTGAGAATGGACTACAGAGAGGCAGAAATAAACATGTAGAGACTTGTTTAGAGATGACTGATGATGACATGAATCAAGTGGTAAAAGTGGAAGAACATCAAGGATATGAATTGGATAGACTCTGGATATAATATGAGGGAATATTTTACAGAATTTTTTCTACATGAGATGCCTTTAAAATATATATTTCCCAAGTTTTATGGAGTCATATGATGGAAAAATTTAATTTTTATGAAAATGTATCATTAAGATTTGCAATTTTGCATCCTCTTCTTCGAAAAACATAATGACAGTACCCTAAATATTCATAGAAAGATTTAAAGGTTTTATTATTTAAGATTGAATTCAATTTGGATTGATCTTTGTGCCTTATTTGAGACAGGAATCTTAATTTTGTTCATATATACAGGCACTTATCCCTGTACCATTTACTGATCAATCTACCTTTTCTCTACTAAGAAGCAATGCTTTCTCTGTCATATGTGAAGCTTGTCTATATGTGTGCATAGTTTATTTTTAGACTCTATAATTTCTTCCAATGGTCTTTAACTATACTTTTACAAGATGGGCACAATAAAGGACAGAAACAGTATGGACCTAACAGAAGCAGAAGATATTAAGAAGAGGTGGCAGAATACACAGAACTATACAAAAAAGACCTTAATGATCTAAATAACCACGATGGGGTAATCACTCACCTAGAGCCAGACATCATGGAGTAGAAAGTCAAGTGGGCTGTAGGAAGCATCATTACAAACAAAGCTAGTGGAGGTGATGGAATTCCAGTTGAGTTGTTTCAAATCCTAAAAGATGATATTGTGGAAGTGCTGCACTCAATATGCCAGCAAATTTGGAAAACTCAGCAGGGGCCACAGGACTGGAAAAGGTTAGTTTTCATTCCAATCCCAAAGAAAGGCAATGCCAAAGAATGTTCAAACTATCGCACAATTGCATTCATTTCACATGATAGTAAAGTAATGCTCAAAATTCTCCAAGGTAGGTTTCAACAGCATGTGAACTGTGAACTTCCAGATGTTCAAGCTGGATTTAGAAAAGGCAGAGGAATCAGAGATCAAATAGCCAACATCTGTTGGATCATAGAAAAAACAAGGTAATTCCAGAAAAACATCTACTTCTGCTTCATTGACTATGCTAAATCCTTTGACTGTGAGGATCACAACAACTGTGAAAAATTTCTCAAGAGATGGGAATACCAGACCACCTTTCCTGCCTCCTGCAAAACCTGTATGCAGATCAAGAAGCAGCAGTTAGAACAGGGCATGGAACCATGTACTGGTTCCAAAATGGGAAAGGAGCACATCAAGGTTATATATTGTCAATTTGCGTATTTAACTTGTATGCAGAGTAAAAAATGTGAAATTCTGGGCTGGATGAAGCATAAGCTGGAATCAAGATTGCCAAGAGAAATATCAATAGTCTCAGATATGCAGATGACACCACCCTTATGGCAGAAAACAAAGAGGAATCAAAGAACCTCTTGATGAAAGTGAAAAAGGAGAGTGAAAAAGCTGACTTAAAACTCAATATTCAAAAAACTAAGATCATGCCATCCAGTCCCATCACTTCTTGGCAAATAGATGTGGAAACAATGAAAATAGTGACAGACTTTATTTTCTCGGACTCCAAAGTCACTTCAGACGGTGACTGCAGTCATGAAGTTAAAAGGTGCTTGCTCCTTGGGAGAAAAGTTATGACCAACCTAGACAGCATATTAAAAAGCAGAGACATTACTTTGCCAACAAAGGTCCATCTAGTCAAGGCTATGGTTTTTCCAGTAGTCATGTATGGATGTGAGAGTTGGACTATAAAGAAAGTTGAGCGCCAAAGAATTGATGATTTTGAATTGTGGTGTTGAAGAAGACTCTTGAGAGTCCCTTGGACTGCAAGGAGATCCAACCAGTCCATCCTAAAGGAAATCAACCCTGAATATTCTTTGGAAGGACTGATGCTAAAACTCCAATACTTTGGCCACCTGATGTGAAGAACTGACTCATTGGTAAAGACCTTGATGCAGGGAAAGATTGAAGGCAAGAGGAGGAGATGACATGACAGACAATGAGATGGTTGGATGGCATCACTGACACGATGGACATGAGTTTGAGCAAGCTCCATGAGTTGATGATGGACAAGGAAGCCTGGAGTGCTGCATTCCATGGGGTTGCAAAGAGTTGGACAGAACTGAATGCCTGAACTGATACTTTTACCATATTACTCAGAATTATTTACTGTAGCTTGATAATTATGAATACATAGAGAACTCTCCTCTCTTTTCTCTTTTAAGTGGCATTTTTTTGGTTCCAAGATATTTATATTTCCACATTCATTTTTCAAATAAGGTTCATAATTTGCCAAGTAACCTTAATGTAACTTTTCCATTGAGTTTATTGGTTAGAATATGGAGATTACTGACATACTGATGTAAGATTTATCCATTCACTGCAATAGTATTTCTTCATAGGAATTCATTAATGTCTTTCAATAATGTGTTTTAATTTTTCAATTATCTTTATAAAGTCACAACATTTTTGTAATATTTCAACCCAATATTTTCAAAGTTAAGGATCCTATTTAAGATTTATTTCATATAAACCAAAATCATACTTGTAGAATAGCAACACATAAATTGCCATATTATGTGGAAAGCTGGAATGAAGCCAAGTATGGTCAGGAAGGGGGAGTGATTAACTGTCATGTAGGAAATTAAAAAAAAAAAAAAAAAAGATCAGTAAGTCAAAGGACACAGTTACAAAAAAATAAATAAATAAGCTCAGTGTAATGCTTTTGCAGGCAATATAAATTATTTAATAAGGTGGAAGTCTTCCTAATTATAGTATAAACACTATATAGATATATACTTATTTGATATGAACTCAGACAAAGATATAAAAGGATTGTCACAAATGATCAATATTTGTTACCTGAGAATGTGCCATTACTAAGGTATCAAGAAAAAGGTAGCAATCATTATTTCTAATATAATATTAATAGTATTTTACCTGTATTTTTATCATGTTATTTGCTATTTAGAAAATTTCCAAAAAATTAAATCATGAGAGCATCTGGTAGCAGTTGGCCATTATTCCTTTGGAATCATCACATGAATTTCATCTGCTTTATCTAATCCATTCTATCCCTAAAGTAGGAAACAGATTAGATGGGCTGGGGTTTGTTGCTTTACACCTCATATCCTCCTACTCTGGGAAATAGTTCTTCAATTAAATTAAAAAAGTAAAATATGAAGAATGGGAGGAAATGGAAAACAACTCAACCAGGTCAACTAAAATGAAAAAGTAGAGAAAAACAAGTGGGAAATAGAAAATTTGTAAAGCTTAGAATTTACAAAAAAAAAAAAGAGTACATTGGCAGAGAATCTGTATATATTTACATTAAAAAAGAGAGAGGGATTAATAAAGGAAAAAATATTTGCAAACATTTCCTGTAATTCAGAATTATTTTTCCTAAGGTGGTATGAAATAGATGAGTGTATGGCAAACATATTTCTTCTCAATTTGTATCAGTCAACTTATGCATAATTAATATACCAAAATATCCCATAAGCACAAATACAGGGGACAACAGAGGATGAGATGGTTGGATGGCATCACCAACTCAATGGACATGAGTTTGGCTGGACTCTGGGAGTTGGTGATGGACAGGGAGGCCTGGAGTGCTGCGGTTCATGGGGTTGCAAAGAGTCGGACACGACTGAGTGACTGAACTGTACTGAAGCACAAATATTTGTCCTTAATCCAAGGGTGAAAATTTCTAATTATGTAATTAATGAATCAAATTAACTTATATTCAATCAAGTTAAGGAGCTCAGTGACAGTACTGCAAAGTGAGGATTGAGTCTCTCAATTCAAACACACATAATTTGTCTGCAAGGTGTTAGATTTCTAATATCTTATTCTAAAATTCCTTTAGACAAATCATTAAAATATATATTGCAGAATATAAACATAAACAACTCCTCTAGACATAGAAAAATGAAATGATACGAGTCAGTGCTTTTAAAATATAGACTTAAAATTTAGTTTGGCCATATTTAAAATAGAAAACGGAAAAAAAATTAAAACCTATTTTAATTTCAGTGAAACAGAAATCTCAGCGCTGCATTTAAATATTTTTGGCATTACGGATATGTAACTTATTCTTATCTTGTGTAAAATCTAACAGGCTGTGGGTTTGTTTCTGTGTTTGTTTTGTTTAGTTTGGTTCTGTATAAGCCTACAGGTCATTTTCAGAGAATCCTCTATTGATTATTTGGGAAAAGATGAAAAGATGTTACTCTAGGGGATCCTAACTACCACTAATGGGAAGTCTTAAGTTCAGTTCACAAAAACCACATGCTAATAATAAGAATGTAAGTCTGTAAAAGAAAGTAATCTCCACTTATTGTCTGAGTTTGCATATAGAACATTTATTTATTATGCAATAATAGAAAACACAAGAATTGGCGGTTGTGTGCAGATAAGTAAATCATACTGGTAACTGTGGGGATAGGTAATTGTAAGTGGGGTTATCTACTGTGCTGGGAAAATTCAATAGTATCCTTAAAAAGTAATGGGACCTTTGCCTTTATTGTAGTAAATAAAGATTATGAAGGATCTTCTAATGTTAAAGTTGTTTAATTCCCATTAAATCTTAATTTCTAAATTATATGTGTAATTATATTATACATTATATTGCCTGTGTGTTCAGTTATATCTGACTCTTTGCAGCACCATGGACTGTCACCCAACAGGCTCCTCTGTCCATCAAATTTTATAGTAAAAAATACTGCAGTGGGTTGCCATCACCTACTCCAAGGGGTCTTCCTGACCCAGGGGTTGAACCCACATCTCCTGTGTCAGCAGGCAGATTCTTTATCACCGAGCCATGTGGGAAGCCCATACATTTATTGGGTTGGTCAACAAGTTTGTTCGTGAAGCTGTTACAGAAAAACTTGAATGAACTTTCTGGCCAACCCAATATTTTAGCCCAAGAGAGTTTACTTTATCAGAATACTTTGTTACTCAGTTATCAGAACATATAATTTTGTTCAAGTCTGGAATTTACAACATAAAAACATAGTGAGGATAAAGGTGGTCATCTTGAATATCCCCATTTACTTTTTAAAAACCATACATATCACTGAGGAAATCAAGTTATATCACTCATATCTCAAGCTTATAGAGTGAATAAGAGAAAAGAGTACTGCAAACTTCAATACTCCTGTCCATGAAGGAAAAAAAAAGACTAGTTGAGTCAGACCCTTAGCAGAGTACTAGGGATAGACTACCCAGAGTGTGATGTATCTCTACTCCTGGCTAAACCCTGACATTATAACTGAGGTCTACCAGCAGAAAGTTATCTCCCACATCTGGGTGAGAAACACTAAGAGCACATGTATGTTCTGGAGATCCAGAATTACAGTTACTAAGAAGCTACAAGAAATGGACTTGTAAAGTGTATAAACTTGAGAGGACAATTATGTGAAGAAGACAGTTTGGATGGTGATGTCCCTAGTTTACACGATAAAAAGTAACAAAGAAATAAAGGGCTCTACTGTTACAAGTATTAACTATTTAGAAGATGACATACAGAAAGCAATAATTATTATTATAGAAACTACACATTTTCATAGGAACATAAAAGATAGTGATAGACCCAAGAAACTGAACCAAGTATGGCACACATTCTTTTTCTGATAGTATCTCTCATTATAGCTGATTCAGGAAAAGAAAACACAAGTACCCAGAAAGAGGAAGAATGGAATCAAACAGCACTGAAAGGTACTATCAGACAACAGAAAATAAACAGACCAAATTATCTATTTGCATCTCTAGGCAGTTATATTTTAAAAAACAACTTGCACACACACACACAAATACCCAAGAATTTATTAAATACAATTTTGTTGTGCCAGCTAAGCATATGTTGCAAATATTAACATATATAGGACACACAATATCTTTCTCCTAGTTTAAAAATCATTAGAAATATCAATATATAAAAGCAGAAATCTTAAAAAAAATAAAGTATAAACATCAGTTATCAGTTTAAAATCTACATTGTTTTATCTTTATAGAAATGCTTGCTAATTAGTCTAAAGTACAATTGCTAGAGTGTAGCATTTTGCCTTCATGGCATTGTGACAAATGACTGCAGAAAGATACTGCAGGCTTATTCTCAACAAATTGGCCAACAATAGGAAGAGGTAAAATGTAACTGATTCAACACAGGAAAAAAACATTACAAGATGCCTAAACACAAATAGATAAAATTAAGAGTACAGGAAGGGACTTTGAGTATAAAAATAGAAACCGCCAAAAAATATTAATAGAAACAATACTCAGGTTTTAACTTGTCACAGAAAAAATAATGATGAATATTGAAGACTGATATTGAACAAATATTTAAAACAATTAATTCAAAACCTTCATGGAATTAGGTGATGGTTTACATTTAAATAATGAAAGTTTCCATGATATGCCAGGGAAAATTTGCCTGGATTAGTCAAAAACATAAGGACTTCTAAGCAGAAAAAATATGTGACTAAGTCACATACAAAGTAAATAACATATATATCAATATTCTGGACAGCAAAATACAGGGTATGCCAGTAGTGGAATAACAAGAATAAATCCAATGAAAGGAATATCAGGTAAGTATATAGTCACCCAAGCTGATCTTTATTTTTTATTTCTTCCTTTAAAAAAAAAGCATTTATTTTAATTGGAGGCTAATTACTTTACAATATTATGGTGGTTTCTGCCATACATTGATATGAATCCACCATGGGTGTACATATGATCCCCATCCTGAGCCCCCTCCCACCTCCCTCCCCATCCCATCCCTCTGGGTCATTCAGGTGCACCAGCGCTGAGCACCCCATCTCATGCATCAAACCTGGACTGGCAACCTGTTTCACGTATGATAATATACATGTTTCAATGCTATTCTCTCAAATCATCTCACCCTCGCCTTCTCCCACAGAGTCCAAAATTCTGTTCTGTACATCTGTGTCTCTTTTTCTGTTTTGCATATAGGGTTATCGTTACCATCTTTCTAAATTCCTTATATATGTGCTAGTATACTTTATTGGTGTTTTCTGAGTTACTCCAGTCTGTATAATAGGCTCCCGTTTCATCCACCACCTTAGAACTGATTCAAATGTATTATTTTTAATGGCTGAGTAATACTCCATTGTGTATATGTACCACAGCTTTCTTATCCATTCATCTGCTGATGGGCATCTAGGTTGCTTCCATGTCCTGGCTATTATAAACAGTGCTGCGATAAACATAGGGGTACCTGTGTCTCTTTCAATTCTGGTTTGCTCAGTGTGTATGCCCAGGAGTGGGATTGGTTCTATTTCCAGTTTTTTAAGGAATCTGCACACTGTTCTCCATAGTGGCTGTACTAGTTTACATTCCCACCAACAGTGTAAGAGGGTTCTCTTTTCTCCACACCCTCTCCAGCATTTATTGTTTGTAGACTTTTGGATAACAGCCATTCTGACCAGCATGAGATGGTACCTCATTGTGGTTTTGATTTGCATTTCTATGATAGTGAGTGATGTTGAGCATCTTTTCATGTGTTTGTTAGCCATCTATATGTCTTCTTTGGGGAAATATCTGTTTAGTTCTTTGGCCCATTTTTTGATTGGGTCATTTATTTTTCTGAAATTGAGCTGCAGGAGTTGCCAAGCTGATCTTTAAAATCAAGGCTACAGAAATACCATTTTAGATTGCTACCATTCAATGAATATTATGCCAAAGAGCATCTACTGAGAATGACCCTCATTCTATAAACTATGATTAAAGGAAGCACAGGCAAAAATCAATTTGAATAAATGCATCAGAAGATTCAAGATGTAAACAAAGGTGAAGGGAAGAGTCAATATGTAAGTGACAACCTAGAAAGACATAACTAAAACATGAATGAAGGAAAAGTGATAACAATGTAAAAATAGCTCATTGACTACTTATTAGGTAATAAGTAAAAGACAAGGACCTCATTTAAAGCTGACAGGGAGGGTAGCAGAATGAAATCAAGAAAAGGGAAATAGGGCACTCTATAAGGCTCTTAGTAGAAATGTAATCAAAATAAAACAGAACTTATAAGAATAAAAGTACAATACATTTGAATATTTTTAATTGTAATATAGATAACAGTTAATAGTACAGACAATATAAACTACAACACGCAGAGTAACAGTTGTTGAAGAATGGATTGAAGTTTACTTATACACATGAATGCTGACAGGTTTAGCTCACCTATTAAAATGTTTTCTATTAGCATACTGAAGAAAACAATTCTACTTTTCATAAGAGATCTATTTTATTAACAATCAGAATGACTAATAGAAATAAATAATTAACAACATACAAGACAAAGGAGACAAAAAAGAAATTAAGGTGGTGATATGGATATGTGATATATTAGAATTCACAAAAAAGAATAAACTAAAACAAAGTGGAATAACAAATTACCCAACAATGAGCCACAATGTTCATAATGTGATGCAGTTATAATTGATAAAAGGACATATGAAGTAAACATAAAAAAGAAATGTAGTAAATATAGGCAACTTTTATACACCTCTGGAAAACAATGCCTGTGGATAAAAATGCATAAGGATATAGAGGAGCCTGAAATCAATTAATAAGGTTGCTCTTGTCAATATCTATTGGCCACTTACCTCAAAATTTAGAAAAGGAATGATAAGTAAACCAATAAAACAAGAGGAATAAATTATGAGCAGAAATAATGTATACCCTCAGATATGCAGATAACACCACCCTTATAGCAGAAAGTGAAGATGATTTAAAGAACGTCTTGATGAAAGTGAAGGGAGAGTGAAAAAGCTGGCTTAAAAGTCAACATTCAAAAAACTAAGATCATGGCATCCATTCCCATCACTTCATGGCAAATAGATGGAGAAACAATGAAAACAATAACAGACTTTATTTTCTTGGGCTCCAAAATTATTGCAGTTGGTGACTGCAGCCATGAAATTAAAAGATGTCCACTCCTTGGAAGAAAGCTATGACCAATCCAGACAGCATATTAAAAAGCAGAGACATTCCTTTGCCCTACAAAAGTCCATATAGTCAAAGCTATGGTTTTTCCAATAGTCATGCATGGATGTGAGAGCAGATCAATAAAAAAGGCTGAGCACAGAAGAATTGATGCTTTTGAACTGTGGTGCTGGAGAAGACTCTTGAGAATCCCCTTGGACTGCAAGGAGATCAAACCAGTCAATCCTAAAGAAATCAACCCTGGCTATTCATTGGAAGGACTGCTGCTAAAACTCCAATATTTTGACCACCCGATGCAAAGAGCTGATTCACTGGAAAAGATCGAAGGCAGAAAGAGAAGGGGACGACAGAGGACAAGATGGTTGGATGGGATCACTGACTCAATGGACATGAGTTTGAGCAAAGTCTGGGAGATGGTGAAGGACAGGGAAGCCTGGTATGCTGCAATCCATGGGGTCACAAAGAGTCAAACACGACTGAGTGACTGAATAACAACAAAATGTATTTTAAGAGAAAAATAAAGCTATTAGGTCATTATGCTGCTTCTCTTAAAAATCTTTTTTTAGAAGATAAAGCAGAAAAGCAAGTGTAAATATTGATACACTGGAAATATTGAAAGATAAATTTAGAAATATCAAAACTAAGAAAGAAATGGAGGGAGGAATTTAAAAAAAAAAGACAAAGGGGAGGGAAGAGGAGCAGTAAAGGAGGGAAGGGTCTAATTAATTGACTTCTTTTCTAAGAAAATATAATTTGCTAAAATTGAATCAATAGAAATATAAACTTTAAATTTCTAATTTCTTAGACGAAAGGGTAGAATTTATGTGAGAACAACTGTATCTTAGCCACACACAAGAAAGACAGTCTCATTTTCACAAGGGAGTTCTACCATACCTTACAGAACTAGAGAATCCTAATGCTACATTAATAAACACAGCAATGATGAAAACTAAGAACTTTTATTTTAGTAGGCTGAATGGTGATTCAAGAAAAGTATGTGCATGTCTTAATCCTAGGACCTATAAATGTGACCTGCATTTGAAAAAGGAGTCTTTGCAGAAGTAATTAAGTTAAAAAAAAATTCAGATGAGAGTATGGGGAATTTCAAGGCAGATCCTAAATGTCATCCCAAATAAGAGACAGAAGGAAATCAGAAACATACACAGGAGAAATCGATGTGAAGATGGAGAGAGATGCAGCTGCAAAAGAAAGAATGCTGACAGTCACCATCTAGTGGAAAAGGCAAGGACTAGCTTATCAGATCCTCTGTGGGGAATGTGGCTCTGCTGACAGTTTGATTTTGGAATTCTGGCCTTTAGGCCTGTGAGCAAATAAGTGCCTGTTGTAGCCAAATTAGGGGTAATTTATTATATCAAGTACAGAAAACTAATATTGTATCGACCATGATAAAGATGGTAAGAAAAAGGGAGCGTTACAGAACAGTAACAATGTAGAAACTTAAAAGCATATGTTAAAAAAAAAAAAAAAAAAAACATGTAGAACTTCCCATGTGGTCTAGTGGTTAAGAATCTATCTGCCAATGCAGGTTTGATTCCTGATCTGGGAAGATCCCACATGCCATGGAGCAATTAAGCCTATGCACAACTACTGAGCCTGTGCTCCTCAACAAGAAAAACCACTGTAATGAAAAGTCCACACACTGCAACTTAGAGTAGCCCCCACAGACCACAGCTAGAGAAAGTCTGCAGGCAGCAACAAAGACCCAGCCCAGGCAAAAATAAATAAATCTTAAGAAAAAAAAATAAAATTAAAGAAAAAGAACCATGTATCAGCAGATTAAAAATAGACATAAAATGATCAAATGAGATTTATTCTAGGATTGCATGAATAACTCATATTAGAAAATCCATTAATATGTTTATGAGATGTAGAAAAAGTTCTGTCTAGCCATATGTTCCTTTCCTTGAGCTGCTGGAAAAGATATAAATTTCTTGAATAACAAACTCAAAAAAACAGAAACAGATGTCTTCATAATTTGAAAACATATTTCAACCTTCAAATCAGTACATCTAAAGTCATGCCAAAGAATTGATGCTTTTGAGCTGTGGTGTTGGAGAAGACTCTTGAGAGTCCCTTGGACTACAAGGAGATCCAACCAGTCCATCCTAAAGGAAATCAGTCCTGAATATCCATTGGAAGGACTAATGGTGAAGCTGAAACTCCAATATTTTGGCCACCTGATGCAAAGAAGTGACTCATTTGAAAAGACTCTGTTGCTGGGAAAGGTTGAAGGCAGGAGGAGAAGGGAACAACAGAGGATACAATGGTTGGATGGCATCACCAACTCAATGGACATGAGTTTGAGTAAACCCTGGGAGCTGGTGATGGACAGAGAGGCCTGCTGTGCTCCAGTCCATGGGGTCGCAAAGAGTCGGACGTGACTGAGCAACTGAGATGAACTGAACTGAAAGTCATGTCAAAGGAAAGGATTAAAAAAATTGCAATCTTTATTTTTACTTGTTTTGGGGTATTATTCAGTTCAGTCTGAAAAGAGAAAGCTATAAGAATGAGTAATGCATAAGAACTTAAAGATACTATTGTTTAGAATGATTTGATAAATTTGGAAAAACAAATCAAATGAAAAACAAATTCAAAAAATAAAATGTTTCAGTATAGTAGCTGGATAATATATGAAAGTAAAAAACCAGCACATATACAAAAAACTAAAGGAGATAATATATTTGAAAAAGATATTCAATTTATAATTACAAAAATTTCTAGGAAAAAAAACTTTAGTATATGAAAATTGTTATATTAATAAATGATTTTTACAAATCTGATTGTTGAAGGTAAAATTTTTTTTATATTACATATTGAATAAACCTCAAATGATTTCTCCTTTACATGTGCTTTAAAAATCAATATTAAAATTAAAAAGTATGGGACTTCCTTGGTGGTCCAGTGGCTAAGACTCTGTGTTAACAATTCAGGAGGACTGGGTTCAATCCCTGTCCAAGGAACTAGATCCCACATGCTGCAACTAAGAGTTTGCATGCTGCAAAAAAGATTAAAGATCCCAGATCCCACATGCCCCAACTAAGACCCGGTGCAGCCAAATAAGTAAACACTAAAAATTAAAAACTAAAATTTATGAGGTTTTGGTATCATTGAAAGTATAATGATAATCTTATATCACACTTTCATCCTCTGTTGCCACCTTCTTCTCATGCCTTCAATCTTCCCCAGCATCAGGGTCTTTTCCAGTGAATTGTCTTTTCACAGCAGGTGGCCAAGGTACTGGAGCTTCAGCTTCAACATCAGTCTTTTCAGTGAATATTCAGGGTTTATTAATTGTGATAGCCTCTTAATTTATGGTTAGTCATATTTTACATGGAAATAAATTTAGAAATAGTCAATCACATACAGTTATTATACTGATAGAGAAATATTAAAAATCACTATTGATTTTTAATTCAAGTAAAATTTTTAAAAATAAAACATTTCCTTTAGGCTGGTTAAAAGAAAACATAGAAACAGCCAAAATTCATTGAAATTAGATTCTCCTCCCCAAAGAGAAAGAAGGAATCTAAAATCCAGCACTGCTGTTATGAGGAAAATGGAATGTTCTGAGTATTTCCCACAATTTGTCTCTCATTTGACCGGAATTTAAAAATTAAATGGGGCAGTGCTCTTCTATCAATTTGTTTAAAACTGACAAGCTGTTAAATAACATATCAGTTGGAAGGTTATTGAAGATACTAAAAAATGCTCCTATCTATGCCAAATGATGTTTAAATGCATATTCATCCTATGGTTGGTAAAAAGGAAAAAATAGTTAAGCTGGAGATGTTTAAGATGTAAAATATTCTGTACTTGTATATAGGCAAGAATACCTAACATTTAGTGGAGACAGAAAAGTGAGAGTGAAAAAAGATTAGTTTTTTCCACTTTTATTTTTAATTGTTTTATTCATATTTAAAACCCCAATCACACCCATTGGAATGACTGAATTGGAAAACATATAGATATTGTGAATATAGAAAGTCATCTGTGCCAATGGCTTGTTTTTTCTCTATTTTTCTTTCTTCAATATTTGGTTAATGAGGCAGAAAAGTCTGTTGAAGTTTCTAGATTGGAGTCTGAACACCTTGATTTTCTTGCTTCTTTTCTGCATCCCTGAAGAATTACCTAAATTACAGTGTCTAAAAGGGATGAAGATTCCCAACCAGAGGGAGAAAAAAACTTTAATTCCTTTTTATCACAAGAAAGTGAAATGTGAATCAGTTTCATCCTTGCTTAAGACACAGGGCAAGTTACTCAACCTTTCTAAATCTCAGTTGATTCAATTTTAAAACAGCTATTAAGAGTACCTATTTATATACCAATGTATATAATGACATAAACCAATGCCATAATCGCATAACTAGACATAAAAAATAAAACTATAGTACAGCTGAAATAAATTGTATTCTTGTGATTTTCTTTATATAACAGCAGGAATTTTGGGGGGCCTCAAGTAAATGTGATGAGAAAAGAAAATATGCATTTCTCTTTACCCACCAAGCTCTAAAAGAACATTAAATATTGATACTAAAAATACACTAAAATGGCCAAAGATTTCATAAATGGAGATGTGATATACTCCTAATTACAGAATATGGAGCTGGGCCTGAAAACAGGAGAGTCTGGTGCAACTTCATATTTGGGACTTCATAAATATTTGATCCACTTTGAGTAATTACAAAACTAACCTCCCAAGACACACACACCTTAAAATTTGGGTAGTTACTTTTTGAAAAAACTGAACCAGAGAATGCTTGAAAACTGCCAGTCTCAACAAAAGGGATATATTAGGAGAAATTTAACTGAAATTGCCATAGTTAACAATAGGATGCCAAACACACTCATTCCATGCCACCTAGAGTGCTAGTAGCTAGCCTTTATCTGAAAATAGTGAATTAAAGGATTCATCACTGTTACACATGCAATGCAGCAGGAGTCACAGGACTGGAAAATGTCAGTTTTCATTCCAATCCCAAAGAATGCTCAAACTACTGCACAATTGCACTCATCTCACACATTAGTAAAGTAATGCTCAAAATTCTCCAAGCCAGGCTTGAACAATACATGAACTGTAAACTTCCAGATGTTCAAGCTGGTTTTAGAAAAGGTAGAGGAACCAGAGATTAAATTGCCAACATCCACTGGATCATTGAAAAAGCAAGAGAGTTCCAGAAAAATATCTATTTCTGCATTATTGACTATGCCAAAGCCTTTGACTGTGTGGATAATAACTAACTGTGGAAAATTCTGAGAGAGATAGGAATGCCAGACCACCTGACCTGTTTCTTGAGAAATCTGTATGCAGGTCAGGAAGCAGCGGTTAGAACTGGACATGGAACAACAGACTGGTTCCAAATAGGAAAAGGAGTACATCAAGGCTGTATATTGTCACCCTGCTTATTTAACTTATACACAGAGTACAGCATGAGAAATGCCAAGCTGGATGAAGCACCAGCTGGAATCAAGATTGCTGGGAAACATATCAATAACCTCAGATATGCAGATGATACCACTCATGGCAGAAGGCAAAAAAGAACTAAAGAGTCTCTTGATGAAAGTGAAACAGGAGAGTGAAAATTTTGTCTTAAAGCTCAACATTCAGAAAACCAGGATCATTGCATCTGGTCCCATCACTTCATGGCAAATAGATGGGGAAACAGTGGAAACAGTGGCTGACTTTATTTTTGGGGCTCCAAAATAACTTCAGATGGTGACTGCAGCCATGAAATTAAAAGAGATTTGCTCTTTGGAAGAATTATGACCAACCTAGACAGCATATTAAAAAGCAGAGACTTTGCCAACAAAGGTCCATCTAGTCAAGGCTATGGCTTTTCCAGTGGTCATGTATGGATGTGAGAGTTAGACTATAAAGAAAGCTAAGCCCCAAAGTATTGATGCTTTTGAACTGTGGTGTTGGAGAAGACTCTTGAGAGTCCCTTGGACTGCAAGGAGATCCAACCAGTCCATCCTAAAGGAGATCGGTCCTGAATCCGAAGGACTGATGTTGAAGCTCAAACTCCAAAACTTTGGGCACCTGATGCAAAGTAGTGACTGATTTGAAAATACCCTGATTCTGGGAAGATTGAAGGTGGAAGAAGAAGGGGATGACAGAGGATGAAATGGTTGGATGGCAACACCATCTCAGTGGACATGAGCTTGAGTAAATTCCAGCAGTTGGTGATGGACAGGGAGGTCTGGCATGTTGCAGTCCATGGGATCACACAGAGTCAGACACGACTTAGCGACTGAACTGAACACTTCACCAGTTTGCAAACATACCTATATGGAGGGTTTACATCAATGTTTCATTTTTAAGTCTTAAATGCAAACGAATATTAATTACCATCAGATACTTGAAATCTTTTACACTAAAGATAGGTGAACAGTCATATCAATAGAAACAAAGAAACCCTGAAGAAAGCCATGTTCCTGAACACGAATACCTCAAAAAATATGTGTTATACACACATGTGTACGTCAAAATATATATGTTTACATACAGACACACACAATTATCAGTTACATACAGAATATTTCATAAAATAAAAACAAAATCCCACAAGAATAACATTCACAGAAAAAAAGCATTCTTGAGGGTTTTTTTTTTTTTTTTTTTTTTTTTTTTTTTAATGATAGAGAAACTCAATTGAAGGGTTCAAAGAAAAAAGCAAAAGAATCTCCTAAAAGGTAGCATAAGGAAAAAAGTTGGGGGAGGGATAAACATAGTCAAGGGGGACATACAAGGTCCCATGGATATCATTCCAAAGAAAGTGCGGGTAATGTTATTGCCTGTGATTGTTTAGTCCTCCACATGCACAGACTGGCTATGGCCTCAGCATGGGCAACGTTCAGTTCCTTGTCAGTGTTATATGATGAAAACGACAGTGAGCTGGTTTTAAGCCTGCTGGTTTATCTGCCATTGCCACGTGAGGAACACATACCTACCTAACTAGTCCACTACTTAGACTAGGAAGCAGAGTCCTACTAGCTGACTCACAGGTCTGTATATAAAGCACAGTCATTCAGCTAAACCATGTCAAGTCAGTCAAGCCACAGCAAGAAAGCAGAGAGGTGAGAAAAGATAAATGAACATTGCTGTAAAATGTCATTTGAGGGTGGTCTGTTACATAGCAACTGCTAACTGAAAGAGAAGAAATGTATGTCTTAAAATTATCAAAGAAATAATAAAGGAAACTTTCTCGAATAGCAGATGCAATATTTCATTGAAAGAGCATCAATTAGTGTCAAGTAAAATAAATAATAATATTAACCAAATGATATAGTTATGATATTAAGCAAAATAAATAAGAAATTCCACTACATCTCCTTAGAGCACTGGAAGGGTAAAATTAGTAAGGGTTGTCAGGCAAAGTATAAAAGCCAGAAATCCTTAAAAATTAAATTTGTGAATCACAACAAGCACCTGTGAGATAATAAAATGACTTAAAAATTTGAAGGGAAAATTATTTTACCTCAGAATTTTATTATAGGCAATCTACACTCAAGGGTGAACATAGCATCAAGACATTTTAGATGAGCCTTCTGAGATATTAATTCCTAAGCATGCTTCCTTGGTCAACTCCCTAAGAAGGACATCCAACAAACAAGAGTTTTTTTTTTTTTTTAAAGACAATGGTTTAACAGGAAATACAGTCAATATTTTGTAATAATTGTAAATGGAGTATAACCTTTAAAAATGGTATAAAATTATTTTTAAAAAAGCAGTCACAAAGCACAAAAGCCTTCCATTACCTTGACACCAGCAGATGGTATGTTACTATCTTACTTCATGCTAACAAAGAACAATGAGATTTATAGGTGTCGAGGACAGAAAATGCCATTAATAAGATCTTCAAGTAAGGATTTGCAAATCAACCATGACCATATTAACTGTGAGGAATTTGCCTCAAATCATTTTTTTTTTTCACAAATTACTCACAAATAAACTTTCCATAACTATCAACTGTGACAATCAAGAACTAACTGCTTCACATTGCTTTGTATCAGTCCCCTTTCCTCCTGTAACTTGTTGGCTGCACATTTTCTTCCAAATGTTTTTTGACTTAACTCTCTTATAAAACGTATTATTGTAACACTCTTAAATACATCACAGAAGGAAAAATAGAACTATTTAATTTAAAAATTGTTTTTACCTAAAAAAAGAGACAGAGAGACATAATTCCATAGGTGACATTAAGGATCTAGCTAAGCTGGCTTTACCATTTTCACTTGTCAGGAAACAAAGATAAGTTGCCTTACAGAAACTAAGCTCAACAAGAATCGGAGTCACAGTTTCTTGTATATTAACATTAGCTTTTGATGAATTGTTCACCTATATAAGATACATAAAGATTTATGCATTTCTAAGCTGCAAATTCATTCTTTAAAAAAGATTTTTCTTCCATGTCTAGGGGATATTTGTGTGAAATAACCAGTTTGAACTTACAAAATAATTGCTCATTAAAAAAAAAAAGAGGCTGACATGTAAGCACTGCAATAAAAAGATTTTCCTTTGTTCTTTGCGGAAAATTTGAGAATTTTAGGCTAAGTAAACCTTTTCAAGTTTAGCAATGCTTTGGTATTACTGATAAAATTTGAAATGTGAAAGAACAGTGATTATGTACAGCAGCTTGTTTATATCCTCAGTTTCTCTCTGATGCAAATCTGTCAAAACACATTATTGCTTAAATAATCACTCTTCTTAACACAAGATATATTTCTAAAGATCACAAAAGACTTGGGAAAATTGAAAAGCAATATATTCAGATCTCTTCATTGTATGTTGTAGAGATCAAATTTAGAAATTCAAAGCAATCATTTCACTAGCTAATATGCTTTTTAATTTGCCATTCTAGTCATACAAAGAAGTCATTTAATTCAGGAGTTGATAAATGAAAATAGTTGTGAAATTAAACAGGATGGCAATTTATTCAACAGATTTAATTTCATAATCTTATGCAATTGCATTCTAGATTCCACATTTTACATTTAACCCCAATGTGCATCAATAAATATGATTAACATATTTATAATCAAATACATATCATATTGATAAACCCAGGATTATAATTTACTTTAAATATTAACCAAGTGATAAAATAATTCTAAATACTTTCAAATGCAAAGAAAATCACTAACATGACTAGTCGCATTTCAATTATAACACCTTGTTTTAAATCCAAACCTCTGCTTACTTCATATTCTCTCAATGTTTCCATATAGATGGCATCAATGCCTATTATTTCAGGGCTTCAGGATTATCTTTTTATTATTCTGTACAATCTTGGTTGCATTTCAAACAAATGCTGATTTTCAATTATTCCAAGGCAATGCAGAGTTTAACATACTAAATCACATGAAACTTATGACGTCTTAAGAGTATACCTATAATTCAGTGTCTACCCACATGTATTAAAGGTAACACAAAGACTGTCTTGTCTAAAATGAGAAATATAAAAAAGAGTGGAAAAGAAATGCACAAACCGAAATCAATACGGATCACCTTAAAAAAGGTATTAGTATCTACGAGAAAAACAATAAGCAGCTAAAAAACTAAACAGTTTGCACAACAATGCATATCCTGTAGAAAAGGAAACAAATGAACTATACCAGGTTACTATTGAGAATAAAGGGCAATGCATTTCTATTTTAAAACAGCAGAGTCCCCGATCACTCTACAATGACATATGTACCTTTTACTGTCAAGGCACATGTGCTTTCAAAAAGGAAAAAAAAAAAAAAAGATGCCATGAAAATCACCATGAAGAAAGTATACAGCAGTTAGAAGATATGTACCAAATAACAGGAATGCAATTTTTAAAGAGGACAAAAATTGGATATAAACCTGGACACACGGGAAAGAGAGAAAACCCCAGAAAAAAAAAAATGTTCTTCATGTAGAACATATAATAGAAATAATAGTTTTATTGATTTTTGTTTTAATTTTAAAGAACTCAGAAACCTCTTAGGACTATCAGTACTTCCTTCTAATTATTCTTACTTGATTCCATCATTTATGTCTCTCAGGCTTTTCAAAAAGGGCAACCAATGAATTTTGGTTCATAAATTTTGCTTGTCCCAATTTTTCTACAAGGGAGTAATGTATTTGTAGTAGGTAAAGTTCTCAGTAATCTTTGTAACCCCAAACTTCCAGTATATATATGAGAATTGATAACATCACTAAATTTGCTCAAAAAGATTGGCTTAGGTATTTCTGAGAAATCTGGGAAGATATAAAACAGAAAAGACATGCATGGCCAAACCTGGATTAAAAGTGTTTCTCCCTTATTTTAGCATTTGCTTATCATATAGAAATGATATCTATCCTTTTTAGGAAGCTAAGGGGAGATACGGTAGTGCTCCATAATATCAAACTGAATGCATAATAAGGCTTTCCAGGTGGCTCAGTGGTAAAGAATACTCTTGCCAATGCAGGAGACTCAGATTCTATTCCTGGGTTTGGAAGATCCCTTGGAGGGGGATATGGCAACTATCTCCAGTATTCTTGCCTGGAAAATTCCATGTATAGCTGAGCTTGATGGACTACAGTCAATGGAGTCATAAAGAGTCAGACATGACTTAGTGAGGGAACACAGTACAGGTAACGCTATTGAATGTTGTCTGGAAAATCTAGTTCGGCTGCCAGAAGATAAGGAAATTCATCTCCCTACAGGAATGAAACTTGAGACAATCTGGGAATGAATGGACAGCTCAGCTCAATGCCATCATAAAACATAATTATTTCTCAGGCTCACTTTTATGGGGGAGAAGATTATTTTATTCTCAAGTAATCTGAAGGAATAAAAAATTTGTAATTGATGAGAGGCACTGTCACTTTGGATAACAGATCACCTGCAATCCCAGGAGATGATTTAAGAAAACAAGTGGAACAAAATTAGAAACAGCCCACAGGCCCCTGCTGAGTGGTAACAGCTGTGAAATTGTCAGAAAGCTAGGAATAGTTGAACTTCAGTTCAGTCAGGCTCTCTTGGGTATCTACCACAGGAAGCAAGTGACCAGAACTCTTTTGGAACTTAAAAATAATCTAAGACAGCAATATTTTGGGATTGTCTTCTTTACATTGGTCAACTGTTCAACATCACTGGAACTTTCAGAAATTACTTATTCTTGTATAGAAACCAGCCTTGCAATGCTCCTTTAGGAGTTCACATTTTACACTTAGAAGTTTTCAAATACAGACTCCTCCTTGGTTGTTTGAGAAAATGTATACTTTTGACAATGAACTCTATTTTTGCTTCGTGTAAGATTACTTCAATTGTAAAAACACTAAATGATTGGTTCCCACAAATAGGCAAATTGATCTCACGTGCATGTGTTCTAAGTAGCTCCAGTCGTATCTGACTGTTTGTTTGTGACCTCATGCATTGTAGCCTGCTAGGCTCCTCTGTCCATGAGATTCTCCAGGCAAGAATACTGGAGGGGGTAACCATTCCCTTCTCCAGGGGAATCTTCTGAATGCAGGGACTGAACCAGCATCTCTTATGTCTCCTGCCTTGACAAGCAGGTTCTTTACCAATAGTGCCCTCTCAGAATCCCAAAATTCTGACTGCTGCACTTTGTCAGTGTCTGGTGTCTGACTCTTTGTGACCCCATGGACTGCAGCATGCCAGGCTCCTTGGTCCATGGGGATTCTCCAGGCAAGAATACTGGAATGGGTGGGTTTCCATGCCCTCCTCCAGGGGATCGTCCCAACACAGAGATGGAACCTGCTCCTCTTGTGTCTCTGCATTGGCAGGCAAGGTTTTTTGGTTTGTTTGTTTTTACCACTAGTGCCACCTAGGAAGGTCCTGTCTCACATGTCCCAGCAATTGCTCTGACATACAATTGTTTTCCTATGTTTCAAAGACATCAAAAAGAATAGTGAAAATATTTGAAAGAAGAAGGTAGATGGAATAAGGGGCATCTACTACATTCCTGATATGATCCCAACATAGCTGCTACATAGACTGTCTATAATGTTTAACTGCCTGTGTGTGTGTGTGCTCAGTTGTATCCAACTCTTTCTGACCCCATGGACCGTAGCCTGCCAAGCTCCTCTGTCCATGGAATTTTCCAGGCAAGAATACTGCAGTGGACTGCCGTTTCTTACTCCAGGGATCTTTCTGAGCCAGGGATCAAATCCATGTCTCTTGCATCTCCTGCACTGGCAGGCAGATTATTTACCACTGGGCCATCTAGCTTAAGCAGAGTCTCAAAGATGGCAGAGAGGTAAAGTGGCACAATAAGTCATTCAGCTGATAGCCATCAGCTCAAGTGATATTCAGGTATAGGTCTTCTGAATCCAGAGCTCATATTTCTTTTATTATGCTCTACTGCCCTGGCCTAAGTGTTGCTGCCAATCCACTCTCCCTGTAAAAGAAAATAGTCTGTGTTTATACTGTGACATATAAAGATCTGACCATACCCTACAAAAGGGTACTCCTTCAAAACCATGAATCATGTACAGTTCTATCTTGGTTCTGAGACCAAGCATAAACAACTCGGTACAAAATGACTGTGACAGAGAAAACTGATATAATTTCTAGCTCTGTTGCTGATTCTGCACACCTGCACCATGTGAGGATACAAACAAAAAACACATGCTTATATGTAGCTATGTATCTATGTTTAATGGTTGTGATCTGCTTATTTCTGAACACTTAGAATTATGTAGCTTATACTTCTTCCCAGATATGTCTCTATTCCTTTATTCAATAAAGGCAAGATACCACATTCTTTGGTATCTAAGAATAAGGTTCTATCTGTAAAGCTATGTGCATACATGCTCAGTCATTCAGTCATATCCAACTCTTTTGTGACCTCTGTGGACTGTAGCCCGCCAGGCTCCTTGGTCCATGGGATTTTCCCAGCAAGAACATTGGAGTGGGTTTCCATTTTCTCCTCCAGGGGATCTTCCCAACCCAGGGATTGAACCCACACATCCTGCGTCCCCTATATTGCAGGTGGTGTCTTTACCACTGAGCCACCAGGAAAGCACTAAGGTTATATGAGGTGCGAGGAAATACATTAAAATAGTGCTACATAGTTCTTAACCATTTTAAGAAACATTTATAATATGAATGATGAGATAATTCTTGTCATTTCATTATTGCATATTCTAGTATAAAACATAACCCTGATTTAGATATATTCAAGGATGTCTTTGAAAGAGGCTACATTTAAAAAAAATGATTTACAAGTGTCTATTTCAAATGCCTTTGGAACTGCCTTTTATCAGTGGCTCGTGATACCCAAAGACTAGAGCATAACTCACCATTGTGTTAGGTTGTCTCTGAAGCAAACTTACTTATCTACTTGGTTGTCCTGCATGGCAATCTTGACCCATAGTCAGAAATCAACTCAGGAAAATGCCAAATAACAGGATTCCATAAGGCATATAGAGGCAAGATTAGAGTATTTTTCCCATCTTGCACTCACCTAAAGAGGTTTGCTTTAATACCCAACTACATTCCAATTTTTTTTAAGGAATCTGGATTTTAGTTTCCTTTTTTCAACCTGACACCAGCCTACTGTTGAATAATTTAATAGTGAATAATTTATTCTTGTGTTCAGAAAATAATTGAAATGCATTTTGAGTATCAATATAGTGTGTCCCTTTGTGGCATATAAAGCAGATTCTGAAATATTACAACCCAAATTTGTATTTAATTTGATTTGATACACAAATGCTGACTTAAAAATAAAACAAACCAAACAAAAAATCCCAACAAAATATTCCAATGACATCATGTTAACAGTATATTCTATCACCATAAAAACTAGAATTTATGTGCTGTGAATCAGCTTGCTATTGACATAGAGTAGAAGTGAGAAACTTTAGGGATAAAGAAATGTCAAATCAACCTCGATATCCAAAAATGTATCCCCACACAAAGACTATGTATTTTTTAAATATCAAATACATAGGAGAATTTGCCTAGGAGGTGACTTGGAACACAGAACAGTAATGAGAAGCAATGGGCAGAGACTCCATGAAATTTAAATCATCCTCTCTGCATTTGTTGAATTTAGTTTGATTCAAAAAAACTATACAAGTCCAAATAAAAATAAATAAGTTAAGTGCCTGATGATTATTTCCATGCACAAAAAAATTATCACCTAGAGTTGTTTAGGGCTTAAACTAGCTGACATGTTACTGCATATAAAGTATTTAGTACAAGACTAGGCCTTTGGTTTGCTTTTCCAGGTCTTTGCATTCTGTAAAGGTGACTGTTGGGACATCTCACATGAAAATATGAGAGCAGCCAATGAATAAACGGATTAGATGGACCCTCACAGTATTAACATATTCTGACCTGAAAAGTCCACATAAAAATACGTTTCATTGCTGCAGAGTTTTGACAGGACACCCAAATATGCATAAAGACATTTTTTTTCCCCTGGAAGTGTTAAGATAAAAGAAACCGAATAAGAAGTTACTTTTACCCATGAAATATAACCAGAAGCCAACCTCCTCATTGAAGCCTTGTGGCTCCTTTAAGTCACCCTGCCCACCTCCTTCTTGACTCTGTGTACTTTCTTGATCACATTTACTGAATCGTGCATCTGATTTTTTCACTGTATGCTGACTTGGTTTGTGTCTTGGTTGGGGTGTCAACTAGTCATCGCATTCTGTTTTCACTCCCATTTACCTGACTTTGACTGCAGCCTCTCTTGACAATAGCACTAGACACTCAGCCAGGTTATAGGGCACTTGCCACAAGTGACAAGCCAAGCTCCAAGCTCTCTCCAACCTCTATACCTTAGGCCAATATGTTCAATGCAGACTCACTCCTGTGTTAAAATATCTTTCTTTACATTTTAAGTTTTATTGAAAGATAGGAATTGTATATATTTAAGGTGCACAGATCGATGTTTTAAAGTATATACTGTAAAATGATCACAACAATTAAGCCAATTAACATACTCATTACCTCACATAGTAACTATCTTTTTTTTGTGTGGTGAGAACATTTAAAATGCGTCCTCTTAGCAAATTTCAAGTATATAATACAGTGTGATTAACTGTAGTCACCATACAGTAAATTAGATCTCCAGAACCCTTTCATCTTGCGTAACTGTAAGGAAGAATAGAATATGATATACACAAAGTATGCCACTTTGGCATGTGGTTCTTTTGAGCTAAAGGCAATTAAGAGACAATAGACTCAGGAAAAGTATTTTACCTCTCCATTAACTGCCTAAAAGAGTTTGGATGGGGGGTTTAGAGTTTAGAAAGACTTATCGGCATAGCATGTAAACATTTGTTTACCAAACACTTGCTTTTCTCATCTTCCTGTGAACTGCCTTCCTTCTCTTAGAAGGCCCACATCCCTCTCCCTTTCTCCTTAGCACAGGATGGAATATAAGTCTCAATTGTCTGTCTTTGCATCTTAATTTTATAGGACTCTGAATGTAAAAAATTAAATGTTTTCCTCCTGCTACTGCTTTATGTCATCTGAATTATTAGGCCAAAGAACCTAGATAAGGGAAGAACTGAAAACATGTCCTCCCCTACAACTGTAATTTGTACTCTTGACTAAGTCTCCATTTACCTCCCATTTCCACTCTCCCCTGGCGATTGCCATTCTATCAGTTTGACTACTTTAGATTCCACATATAAGTGAGATCATGCAGTTTTTGTTTTCTCCGTCTGACTTATTTCATTTAGCATGCCTTTCAGTTACATCCATGTTGTCACAGTGAAGTATTTCCTTAAGGCTGAATAATATTCCAATGTACATACTACATTTTCTTCATTCATCTATTGAAAGACATTGAGGTTGTTTCCATATCTTGGCTATTGTGAATAGTGCAACAATGAACATGGGCATGCAGACATTCAAGATACTGATTTTATTTCCTTAGCATAAATACTTAGAAATGAGATTGATGAATCATATAGTAATTCTACTTTTAATTTGTTATTGAACTAATGAACAGTGTTCACTAGGTATCATTCATAATATAGGTATCATTCATATATAGGTATTCATAATTAGGTATGATTCATATATAGGTATACCATAATACAGGTATCATTCATGTGAATCTCTCTTTGCATCTTGAAAGAAGAGCATTCATTGAGAATATCCCATTGAGATTCTATCAGATCTGGAGAATTTAAGTGTTTAAATTATGGAGTATTGCAATTTTGTCTTCTCAAAACAGAATAATTTCCCATATCACAACACCCAAAATTTTTTTTTGTTTTTTTTTACTAAAATAGAAATATCTTTATTTGATTTGGTTCTTTACTTTCTAAAGTATGTATACCAAAAAGGAAATGCTGTTGACAACAACATATACAGAAATGTAATGTGGATATTTATATTTATGAGAATATGGATTATTCATTTGATATTCAAAATAATCTGCATATTACTTTGATAATCCAAATCTAAGAGGATCACTGTGTTCCTTTGTGATACAGATACTGCTCAGAATACACACAAAGCAATTCAGCTCAATTAGGAAATGCTTAGCATTTCTTTTTAAATCAAACTTAAATACTGCTATATCAGACCTTAAATACAAAGTAAATGCAATAAATATTCAACTTTCCCACCAGTTTAAATAGTTTTATGTTATTGTAACTAAAAAAGCAAAACTAAAATGGAAATAAAATTATAGGTCATTTTCTTGTGTTAAGGTCAAACAAACATATGTGCTTTTAATTACTCATTTGTAAAACAAAGATAACAAGCCAAAGCTAGCAAGGTTATGGTGAGACTCAGATAAACTCTCTTTTTACATATGTGCATATCATAGATTGTCAATTATTGACAATTCACTAAGTAGAAGGCTAAATATCTACAAAAGATGAACACCTTCTGTGCATTCAGACTATTTATCCATAAACTTAACTGTCACTGTTCAGCTCCTGCCTTACATTAAGTAAATTCAGGCATTCATATCCTCAATATACACTGGAAAAAGTTTAGGAAGCTACTATATCATATTAATATCAACCACTTACTGAAATCATAGCATAATCATGATATTAAAAATTATTATCAGAGTTATTATACAACTTTGGAAAGATCACTATATTCTTTCCTCATTGCCATGATAGGCATTGATTTAAAAAGAAAAAAGTAATACCTTTGCTTACTTTCTATTCAATATCAAATTAAAAACAACATATTCATTGCTGGTGAGCATATAAATTAGTATAACTCTTTGGGGACTATATGACTATATCAAACATATACACTTACTAATGACCTACTAATTCCAAATTAATCTATGGATTTATTTATTGATAAAAGTGATAGGGTCTATCTATCAATATCAGGGTATACATTATGATGCATTTAAAGAAAAATGTCATGATATGTGTATGCACATAAGTATGCTTATTCTAGATTTTTATTTGCATATGCATTGTGATATAAGACAGGAAAATATTGTGTTAGCCAAAAGTCTATTTGAATTCTTCCATAACATCTTATGGAAAAATTTGAAAGGACTTTTGGCCAACACAGTGTTAATAGTGGTTAGCACACACACCCATGCATCAATGGAGAAAAGGCCAAGAGAGGTAAGCAAGAAAAATTTAGTTTGTCTGTACTTGCGGCTTGAATTTTTAAACTATTTTATGTTTTAATTGCTAACAGGTAGGAAAGAAATCATTTAATTTGCCCACATTCTATTTTTAAAAATTTATTAGTAATAGTATTAAATTACCAAACTCTTTATCCGATGCTTATGGTAGAGTGTGTCATCCTCAAGATGCATGAACTAGTCAGTGGAATGGAATGATTCTATTTAAATCGGTTGGAAGAATGTCTTCTTGAATTTTTAATCCATAACACCAATCAGACAAGTTTTAAAAAACACATTTCAGATGAAAATAGAATTACTTGAAATTTTCATTGAAAAATACCTGAATTATGAGCGATCTGGAAATTTAGGTATGCCTAAGCAGAGTTTAGAATGACAGCTTTGCCCTATTCTGACCACAATTTGCTCTAACTCATTTTTGGATTTTATGGAACCACTGATGATAATGCTGTCAAGTCTAGTTCTGTTAACACTTCATCTTGTTAGAGACCTGAAAAGTAAATTGGTAATTAGCATTTTAGGCTTTATCATTCTTCCTAAGCAAAATACCAGAAAGAATGTTAATTTTTCTGAATGGAATTAGAAATTAGTCACGCTGCTGTGCTTATGTGGATCTCTGGTGAAGATTCAAAAAAAAAAACAACAAACAACAACAACAAAAAAAGATGGGGGAAAAATCTCTTTTTAATACACTATTGGAGACCTAAATCTAGAAATATACAAACATACAATGTGATAGTAAAAATGACATGAGAAGGCATATTACACAATGCTACTCAAAGAGGGGTTGGGGGTGAGGGTGGGAGTATTCACAATTAGATATCCTATGAAAAGCAAACATTATCAATATAATTAGATAAAATTGAAGTTACTTACTCTGAATAATCCAAGATCTTAAAATAACCTAGGAATCAACAATTATCCCATGCTTGGTGTCAGTTGAAATAATCAACTAAAATTTAATATGTTGAAGTAACTTGTACTCATCTGCACTAATATATATCTGAACACAACGCGTAACAATCCACAAAGTTATATATATATTTGTGTGTGTGTATTCAGTCATGTACTCAGTTATGACCATGTGTGATACATGTGAAAAGAGTGTGTTGATTCAAAGCAGCAGAACTTTTTCACTAGAAGACAGCTATCAGAAAAGACAGTTTTTAGAATGAAAACTTTCTACTTGTCATTCCCTGGAGACTGCCCCAGTTCTCCAAGAAAGGCTATGCCTTTCTTATTGTGCAAGGAGAGAGACAGCAATTAACTTAGCAAGCTCCAGCAGGTATTAAAAACAAAAGTACTCGTAGGGTGAAAGACCTGGTACTGGAATTCTCCTCAGGTCTGATGCTGTCTGTCTACAAGCCTAGTGGGTTTCATTATGATTCTTACAGAGAGCCATTAACCCTTCCAAGCTAGACTGCAAAGGCTGACCAGCTCATCTATCCTCTCTCAATCTCTTTCAAAATATCAGTAGTCTTAAGACAAACACAATGTTAATCCCTAAATTGAAATTACTGCACTGTAATGTGGCATATCATCACCAACACTACTTAATTTAGGGAAGAATCAGAGGCTTAACAAGGAAAAATTTTACCTTAAAAATGCAGTTTCTTGAATAGTCTGCTGCTACTGCTGCTAAGTCACTTCAGTCATGCCTGACTCTGTGTGACCCCATAGACGGCAGCCCACCAGGCTCCCCCATCCCTGGGATTCTCCAGGCAAGAACACTGGAGTGGGTTGCCATTGCCTTCTCCAATGCATGAAAGTGAAAAGGGAAAGTGAAGTCGCTCAGTCGTGTCCAACTCTTAGTGACCCCATGGACTGCAGCCCACCAGGTTCCTCCATCCATGGGATTTTCCAGGCAAGAGTACTGGAGTGGGGTGCCATTGCCTTCTCCACTTGAATAGTCTGGAACATTTTCAAGAAGAATTTTTCCAAAAATCACTATCTTTACAATAATATAGACATTATTCAACAGCAGACTCAATAAAGGATAAAACTCATGTGCCCCCAAAAATCACAATGGTAATAAGAAACATGCCAGCCTTTGAAGCTAAGACACATTGTTCTAAATGCTAGAGACTTCCTGGAAACTGGTGATGCATTGCCATTTTTATAGACCAGGTTGTGCCTAATTGACACCTGGATAAGTTAGTCAAAAACACCACCAGTCAGTTAAGAAAGCTTGTTACTCATCAACTCTGCAAGCCTGCTATTTTAATTGACTTCATCACTTAACAAGTTACCTACTTTAACTACATGAAATCATGTTCTTTAGGCATTAAGTCGTGTCTGACTCTTTTGCAAATCCATGGACTATAATCCACAAGGCTCCCCTTCCATTCTAGTATTGAACTGGATTGCCATTTCCTTCTCTAAGGGATCTTCCTGACCCAGGCATCAAACCCACATCTCCTGAGTCTCCGGCATTGGTAGGCAGATTCTTTACCACTGAGCCACCAGGGAAATCCCACATGAAATCTTAGTTCCACATAAGGTCATGACACCTCAAGCTAACAGTGGATTTTAGACATAATATTTAACATCCAACTTCTTATTTACAAAACAAACAAACAAAAAAAACTCTATAACTTTGTCATGCCTGCAGTTGGAGATGAAACCTTATTACCTTCCAGACAGTCCTTTCATTTCTCAAAGGGTCCTTAGGAAACCATCTGATTCTGAAACAACTTTGGTTCTTATGAAAAATGTTGGTTAATAGAACCTTCCCTAGAACTATCAAAAAGTTCCCTTAAGTGGATTATATGTACTCAAAAATTTGAGTTGCCTCTCAGCAACAGAAAAATCCTGAAAGATGACTACTTATTTCCGTAAGGAAACATAACTCCTTATGTTGAGTTAAAATGTGTTTCTGGGTGGTGGTGCTTTCTGTGAAAAATCTTAAAATGTGTGAAACTTATCTATTTCCTACGCTAACAATCTGTATCTTTCAGTGACTCCTTCTATCCTATAAAAATATTATCTGCCAGGACCATTTAGCTCAACTTACTCATTTTACTGAAAAAATATGGAGCATTGAAGTGATTCTCAATCTTGAGTGTGTATCAGAATCACCTGGAGGGCTCTTGTTAACCAAAAGTAACTGGGTCACCTTCATAATGTTTCATTCTCTGGTAGTGCAGAGAGGAGGTGGTGGCACGAAATTTTATCTGACATAATTTCCCAAATGTGACTGAGGCTGCTGACCTGGGGAAAAGAACTCTGAGACCACCAGACTGGTTTAGAGAATAACTGAACTTCCCCTTATTCTTTCATCAAATCAGCCTTAAAGCACATTCAATTTTTTTTTTTATCACAATCCTGACACTGAGTCAAAGCAAGCTGTCAGTAAACTTAATCTCCAAGTGTCTTTTATATGCTTTGTTTTTTAACTCACGAAGTCTCCAAATTGTAATGACTTGGAATTTCACGTGTGTTTACAAATTTATATGGTGTTGTTCAACTGATTTTTTAATTGCCTGATTGATGTCAACCTTCTCTTGTTACTTTAACTCAATTGCTGGTTTCAATAGTTTTCATTATATTTTGCTAGATTTCATCCATCAACTGATATGTGTCAAGATATTTATAGAAACTGATTCACTTAATTTCAGCTACATCTCTCAATTTTCTCTTCAGAATTTAGTTGTCTTTAAAACATGTTCCAAATTGGTAACTTTATTATAGTTGGGTCTTTGCCCAGTTTACCAGTCTTTACCAAATATGTTAACATGTGTCAGTACTTGTTAATACAGTGACAGAAAGAAATATCTGGCTTTAGAAGTCTTTCCCAGCCTAAAATGGACTCTATTCACACATGTGCAAAATTAAGAATTAAATCTAATATCTGCAACAACACAGCCATGATAATATATATGGGGCTGATTTACATAACACTAACATTCATCCTTTTTGAGTTTCAGTTTTCTACAGTTTCAGTAATGGGGCATAGTTTTAAAATACCCATGCTAGCACTCCTAAATTCACTGTTAAAACATTCCAGGGTCAAATATTTGAACCAAATGCTATGGTCCTTGTCTAATTTTTCTGCCCTATGTAGCCTAGCTTATGTTACTGTAAATTTGGGTTATAACTTTAACTCCGAATATTCAATACTTCATAGGCAAAAAAAAAAAAAAAAAAAAAAAAAAAAAAGTCATCCAGTAAGTGACATTACTCTATAAAGTCAAAATATTTTTCTTTCAAGGTAGTAAGTCTGGGGTGCAGGGGGTGGAGGGAGAAGCAAAATTCTGTATTTGCCATGTGATTATATTCTGCATTCAATTAACATAAGCTTACTTGATTTGGGGCCACTGAAATCCCTGCACTAGACTGACACTGGCAAATCATGGGAAAACAAAGTTGCAAAATAAACCAAAGGTTAAAGAGCAGTTTGTGCTAGATCGGTGTTGCATTGCAGTGTTTAACAGAAATCTAACTATATAGGCTTAGCCAAATGGACATTTGCTTATTTACTTAATAAAAAACCTGGAGGGAAACACTATAAGTGTAGTGGCTCATTGATGTTCCTTATGCCTATATCTTTGTTTAGCACAAGATTTTCACTCTTATAGTTGCCTTATAAGAAAACAATTTCATCTACTGCCTCCTACTGCCTGACAGGAGTAATAAAACAAGAAAAGCTGATTTTTTTTTTTTTTTTTTTTTTTTTTGATCTTGATTACCCAGGATCTGCAGAAAACTTTTCTTCCACAGAAAATTCCATTTTTGAACCCAACTTTTGCTATGTATCTGCCTGGAATAACAATGAGGGGCAGAATGTAGATTTAACAAAATGCATTTCATCCCCAAACAAAATCCATGTTCTATCAGTTCCAAATAGGAAAAGGAGTACGTCAAGGCTGTATATTGTCACCCTGCTTATTTAACTTATATGCAGAGTACATCACGAGAAACGCTGGGCTAGAGGAAGCACAAGATGGAATCAAGATTGCCAGGAGAAATACCAAAAACCTCAGATATGCAAAGAACACCACCCACATGTCAGAAAGTGAAAATGAACTAAAGAGCCTCTTGATGAAAGTGAAAGAGTAAAAAAGTTGGCCTAAAGCTCAACATTGAGAAAACTAAGATAATGATAGTCGGTCCCATCAATTCATAACAAACAGATGGGGAAACAGAGGAAACAGTGCCTGACTTTATTTTTTGGGGGGAGGGGCTCCAAAATCACTGCAGATGGTGATTGCAGCATGAAATTAGAAGACACTTACTCCTTGGAAGGAAAGTTATGACCAACATAGCATATTAAAAAGCAGAGACATTACTTTGCCAACAAACGTCCATCTAGTCAAAGCTATGGTTTTTCCAGTGGTCATGTATAGATGTGAGAGTTGGACTATAAAGAAAGCTGAGCACCGAAGAATTGATGATTTTGAACTGTGGTGTTGGAGAAGACAGTTGAGAGTCCCTTGGACTGCAAGGAGATCCAACCAGTCCAGCCTAAAGGAGAATAGTCCTGGGTGTTCATTGAAAGCACCGATGTTGAAGCTGAAACTCCAATAGTTTGGCCACCTCATGCAAAGAGCTGACTCATTTGAAAAGACCCTGATGCTGGGAAAGATTGAGGGCAGGAGTAGAAGAGGATGACAGATGATGAGATGGTTGGATGGCATCACCGATTCAATGGACATGAGTTTGAGTATACTCTAGGAGTTGGTGATGGACAGGGAGGCCTGGTGTGCTGCAGTCCATGGGGTGGCAAAGAATCAGAAACGACTGAGCGACTGAACTGAACTGAATCTTTGATAATCAACAAAATAAAAATATAAGGAAACAGCACTATGCCACTGCCAACTCTAGAAAATTCAATCACACTCATTAATGGCCAAGCTGACCACTGTTATGTCTCTAAGGAAGACATGGCTCTTTTTTATTCAATCCATGAGACTAAGATAAACAATGATCTCAACATAAATTCACTATCACAAGTAGAAGCATTTTACTAATGAAAGACTTGATGAATATAATGAACTTTCCTGGATATAAAATATATATTGTATTACCTAGTTTTATATATTTTCAAATGCAACTGACTTTTTATAATTTGTGACACATGTTTTCATATTCTTAGCATGTGCATTTTTATGCCAGAACTAAGATATGGTGCACACTCTGCTCTTACTTCAAGGAGGTGGTAGTGCATATACCACAGGTCCTTTGGTACTTTTCCTATGATACATCACACACATACAATGGACAAGTAAAAGCATAAATTTCAGTCACTCATTCTAGAAAATAACAACTTAAAGGTAAAGTAAAAGAATTTTTACTGGGCAGGAATTTCTAGAGATTCCTCCACCTATGGCAAGGAATGCCAGTAGTCTCATTGTTGCTTTAAAGCAGGGGTCCCCAACATCTGGGCGGTGGACCAGTCTGTGGTCTTTTAGGAACCGGGCCACACAGCAGCAGGTAAGCAGCAGGTGAGAAAGCAAAGCTTTATCTGCTTTTCCCATTGCTCACATTACCACCTGAACCTTCCCCAACCCTTTCCATGGAAACATTGTCTTCCATGAAACCAGGTCCCTGCTGCTAGAAAGGTTGGAGACTGCTGCTTTACAGCATTCATAACTGGTTTCAACCGGTCATATTGTCATCTTAGATTGCTAACCAGTATGCAACAAAAGGAAAGATAGACCTAACATCATGAGGTTAAAAGTCCTTAAGAAAGCCAGGTTGCTAAGTGTATTGTTCCTATTCAGTCTTAACTCCAGCATTACGTTTTTTTCATTAGGTCAGGCTCGATCACATTGGCAATCTTCCGTGATCATTACACAACCTAGTTTCACCAATATATTTATTCTTTTCCTTAGGCTTCGATAAATTTAATAAGCCTTGAAGGCTGCTGAGTCTGCTGACTGTAGTAAACGCAAGGAAAGTAGACTATACTAAATCCATAAGATTTCTAGAATCACAAATGATACAGAGTATATAATTCTTTTCAAGATGAGCTTGTTTTAAATTAAGAGAAACATATAGATGACTGTTCTAGATGTCCAAGGATGTTTTGTGGAATATGTTTTGATCTGAGGCAAAATCCTGCCTGCACAGTTGCTACCTTTATCTGTCTGAATGTGAGCAGAGATGAGCTAAACAAGGGGGAAAATGAGACTGAAAAGAAAAAAGAAGGGTCAGGACTCAGCAGCATATAACCAGAAAGTGGAAAACTGACAATAACATCAACTACAATTCAATCACTTTTGATTGATTGATATCAGCCCAATTTTCTAGCACTGTGAACAAAGCAAGTTACTCAGACTTAACTTCATTTACTAGAGTTGGGCTGATAGGAAACCTACTATTAGCTTGATCATCCTGTAGATAGTTATTCCCCAAAAATATATATCCTGGTCTATTCGGGTAGTGGAAGAGTGGGAGAACTGGGATAAATAGAAGACTGTTGAAGTTTGGATCAATCAATGCTGCATTGCTTAAACATCATTGTTCTCAGAAAAATACACAGAGAAGTGACAGCCATTGCTGTGTGAATAAACAAATAGGTTTAACACACTCAAAAATCCCTAATAAGTCAAAGACCAGAATACAAATATTGTAATTCTTTTGTCACCCTCACTTTATCAACTCGTTTTTAATAGAGGTAGCAATTTTTTTTAAAGTTTATGAAAAAGGAACAGGGAATGGGCCTGCAGTCAATAGCTTCAACCTGGAGACTCTCATAGTTTTCTACCTAATTGCAAAGTAAGTATGCATTCATAAACAAACACAGAACAATGATGTTGAGAAACCTCACAAGGATGAATAAAGACTGTACAATACTGTTATGATTAACTGTTTTTCCCTCTAAGGGGCTGTTTAGGTTTTTATTGTTATTTTTCAGCTTAATAAAAATGTAAATGTCATTCTGAATGAGAACAATGGGGAAAATATAGAGGGAAAAAACAAAGATAGGTGCCCCAGAGCACCTGAGTAACAGATGGCAAGAAAGATGCCCTGGGTCCACCTCGGGAATTTTAGGGCTCACCACGCATATTGTGGAGGTTCAAATAAGGTAATTAATACCTCTGCTCCACAAGGCAACTAAAAACCAGACTGGTTCATGGTGGTTAAAAGCCTTCAAAATGACCTAACAGAGCAAGTAGGGGCAAAAATTATATAAGCAAGCATATATTGAGAAACTGTGCTTGTATAAATCCCATTAGCTCCGAGATAGTCCTTTGTACTTAAGCACTTTGTTTTATTTTAATCCTTATATCCCAACCCTTTGGTTTTTCAGTTTACAAGATAAAAACAGTAAATAATATTTTGCCATCAAAATGAAACCATTGTAAAGTGTTTTTATATCAAGAAAATTGATATGTTGAAAAGTTAGTTTCTCTAAACAAGTCACTGGGGTAAATTCAAACTCTGTGGAATGACTGAGCACCAGAGGCCACAATACTTTAATCATATCTTCAAAACACTACAAAGCTATTTAATTTATACCATAACATGCACTGCTTTCCAAATGCCTTCAGGGGCTATAAAGGGATATGAACAAAACCCTGTCTAGAATCCACAAGAATAACAAAAGAATGTCTAAGAAATGTGAAAACCAGGAATACGGAATCCTGTTACAAGGTCTGTCATTTACTTTGTAATATGTTGACATATCACATAACTATTATGTTTGCATCAGTCAGGTTTTAATTCAGAGTCAGACAGACATAAGGTTAAACAACCTACTATTTTTAATTACTTTGAGAACCTTACAAGACATTTCATCTTTCCAGGTTTTAGTTGGTTCAACTGTAAACTGGTTTCTAAGTTTGAATGAAGCACAAGCTGGAATCAAGATGGCTAGGAGAAATATCAAAACCCTCAGATATTCAGATGACACCACCCTTATGGCAGAAAGTGAAGAAGAACTATAGAGCCTCTTGATGAAAGTGAAAGAAGAGTGAAAATTTGGCTTAAAACCCAACATTCAGAAAACTAAGATCATGGCATCCAGTCCCATCACTTCATGGCAAATAGATAGGGAAACAGTGGAAACAGTGGTTGACTATTTTTTTGGACTCCAAACTCACTTCAGATGGTGACTGTAGCCATGAAATTAAAAGATGCTTGCTCTTTGGAAGGAAAACTATGACAAAACTAGACAGCATATTAAAAAGCAGAGAGATTACTTTGACAAAGGTTCATCTAGTCAAGGCTATGGTTTTTCCAGTAGTCATGTTTGGATGTGAGAGTTGGACTATAAAGAAAGCTGAGCGCCAAAGAATTGATGCTTTTAAACTGTGGTTTTGGAGAAGACTTTTGAGAGTCCCTTGGAAACAGCAAGGAGATCCAACCAATCCATCCTAAAAGAAATCAGTCCTGGGTGTTCATTGGAAGGACTGATGCTGAAGCTGAAGTGCCAATAATTTGGCCACTGATGCAAAGAACTAACTCATTGGAAAAGACCCTAATATTGGGAAAGATTGAAGGCGGGAGGAGAAGGGAACGACAGAGGATGAGATGGTTGAATGGCATCACTGACTCGGTGGACATAAGTTTGAGTAAGTTCTGGGAGTTGGTGATGGACGGGGAGGCCTGGTGTGCTGCAGCCCATGGTGTCACAAAGAGTTGGACATGACTGAACTAAACTGAAGGTTTAAAGATAAGGCCCATCTCAGACTAGAGCTTAGCTTGTCTGGAGAAAAAAACCGATAGGTATGTGAGAGAGAGAAATTTATTTTAAGGAACTGACTCACCCTTTTGTAGGGCTGATAAATCCAAAATCTGCAAGGCAGGCCAGCAGACCGGAGACCCAAGGAAGAGTCGACTTGCAGTCTTGATTCTAAGGGCAATAAAGGAAAAAAAGACTCCTCCTAGAATTTTTTTCCTGCAGGGCCTATTTAAGCACTTAAATGGAGATCCCAGGTGCTTTGTATTAGGGTTTGGAACTGAGGATACTGCTTGTAGGGCAGTGATTCTCAGGCCTATAGCAACTAGGATCACCTTCAGAGATTTTAAAACCTACTAATACAAACCCCTCAGAGCTCAGTCGGTAAAGAACCTGTTTGCAATGCAGGAGACACGGATTCAATTCCTGGGTCGGGAAAATTCCCTGGAGAAGGAAATGGCAACCCACACCAGTATTCTTGCCTGGAGAATTCCATGGACAGAGGAGCTTAGCAGGCTATATTCCATGGGGTCGCAAGAGTCAGAGATGACTTAGTGACTAAATAACCACCGATACAAGCCCCTCCCCTCCCCATTCTTAATTTGAATGCTCCCTAGGTGATTCTAATGTGTACCCAATGTTAGAAACCACTTTTGTAAGAAAAATAGATTATTCTAGAAATAATTAGAAAAATATGTCATCCCCTATACAGCAGAAACATAAACTGAAGCACTGTTTCAGCTTAGAAATTGACTCTACAGCACCACATTGCCTTCAGTGTTGGCCTGGGGCCACCAGAGCATTCCTAGCCATAGGTGGCAAATCACCCAAATTCTCTTTCTGACATTGATTTGTTACTGGATACACAGAGCAATTGCAGAAACTTTTTGTTAAGTGCAAGAAATTTAAAACAATGCAAAATCCATGATATTCATTTTAAAAATATTTAGAGTAATGTAGTCCAAGGAAATTACAAGTGCAAATAAAATGATGAAAAGTAACTTGAAAGATATGGGCTTCCCTGCTGGCTTAGACAGTAAGGAATCTGCCTGCAACGTAGGTTACCTGGGTTGATCCCTGGGTCAGGAAGATCCCCTGGAGGAGGGAATGGCTACACCCACTCCAGTATTCTTGACTGGAGAATTCCATGAATGGAGGAAACTGGCAGGCTATAGTCCATGGGATCGCAAAGAATGAGACAGGAAAATCAAACTATATTAAATCACTTAACATAAAATAAACATCAATCATTCATTAAAACTCTATTTTGACCTAGCTTTTATATTAAAACCTGTGAATGGTATAGATATAAGCCATGTATTGAAAGAGGTACTACCTCAGTAGAGATGACTGAAGTATCCTGTGAAGGATTTGATAAATAATGACAACTATCATTTGTTTAGCACTGTATGTTAAACACTGTTCAAGCACTTATGTCTATGAACTCAATTCTCATAAAATGCATGAATGGTAATTACCATTTTTCTGACCAAGAGACAGGTATATATTATTAAATACATTATTTCTCATATAGCTAATTGCTTGTGGAATTAGAACAACAACAACAAAAAAGTAAACAGTGAAAGCTGGAATTGAGAAAAAGAGGTCAAGAAGTGTCTGGCGAGGAAATGTTGATCATTCATATAAAGATAACCCTGGAAAGTATAGGGTAGAATTGAAGTAACCTAAAAAATAATATAATGGAGGAAATAACAAAATGGTTCCCACTCTCTCCAGACTCTCCATTTTCATTTTTCTTAATTCCTCTCTAGTATTTTACACTGAAAGCAATCTTCATCAATTGTATTATCCAAGCAAAGCTTACCCACTCATAAGTGCCTGGAGTCTCACCATAATTCATAGAGAGAAAATAGCCTGTTTTCCCAGCTGTACTCTTTGCCCCTTTCTTGTCCATGTTGAATGTTTCTTTCTCTCCACTGGGAGGCTTCTTCAGGCTCTTTGCCAATCAGCGCTCTATCTGCTGGATCTCATAACATTTTTCACATGTCACTCCATGTCCCTGGAGCTTAATTATATATTGGCAAACCTCTCTCCTCTCAGGGACTCTGTGTACCCTCAAAGATGGAGTTCCAGTCTTACAGAGATATATGTCCCAAGTTGCTCAGTAAAAAAATGAATCTCCAGCTAAGACAATGTCCAAGGTTTTTTTGTTTTTGTTTTTGTTTTTTTAACTAAACAGAATAAACAAGCAAAACAGCAAAAGAAAGGAAAGAAGGAATGGGGCTAGTGAAGCAAGATAGTAGGATTTCCAGAGTTGGCTGCAGGTTTGGAACAGAGAGAAGGTAGATTGAGTGCCAGCTGTCATGAAAAGAGGTTGGAAGGAAATGTGGGGAAAAAAATCCCACAAAAACCTGCTAAATCTAGGAAGTCAGGGTCCTCAATCTTCACAAAGTTACAGAGACTCCCAACACTGAGATTTCTAAAATAAGTATAAATCTTGCCTGGAAATATAAATCCTTCACGAATCTAGACTGTGATGAAATTTGAAATCTGAAAATATGGCAGAATTACAAAATTTTGTCTTATGATGAAACATTTATCTAAATTTTTGACATTTTTCTAAATACATATTTTAGAAATGTACATTTATATACATATTTACAGATATAAACTCACATTAGACAAAAAAATAAATTCATATGTGTACTCTTTAAAGAAATACATCTGCTTCCCATGACATTTAATGGTCCATATACCTCTATTTGTTCTAATCCTGCTACCAGTCCCAGAAGGACTGTTTCATTAATACTAGTCTGCTTTTTACCTTTACTTATTTGAAAATAAAACTAAAGAATCAGAGCTTTTCCACCCACCCAACAATATTTTCTTAACTGAAAAATTTTGCCTTGAAACTATAAATGAAGACTTTTATTGATTTCCAAATATCAGTTATTAAAGAAACTGTTTTCTAAGCATTAAAAAAAAATCCTTAATATAATATGTATAAACAGCTTGATCCTTAAGGATCAAGTTCTCAAGAAAACACTGAGATCAATTGCTGAAAGTTTCCAACCATAGAATCCAGACCGATTCTGCTGAGTGAAATTTTTCTCAAAGAAATCAGGCCATAAGGAAGGAAGAGGGAAATGGAATTGAGGATATCTTGATTTTCTTTCCATCATAATCTACAGTTAATTGGAATTTTATGCTAAAAGGCAATTCCTGAGCAGTGCTTAAATTTCCACCTCCTTCTTGAAAAAAGTTACTATATAAATTTTGTCTTCTGTATCACAAACTGAGGGCTTCCTTCCTGACTCAGATGGTAAAGAATCTGCCTGCAATATAGGAGACCCAGGCTTGATCCTTGGTTCAGGAAGATCCCCTGGAGAAGCGGTGGCCACCCACTCCAGTATTCTTGCTGGGAGAATTTCATGGACAGAGAAGCCTGGCAGGCTAAAGTCCATGGAGTTGCAGGGTTGTACACAACTGAGTGACTAACACTACCAGAAACTGGAAAGTGAAAATTACTTTAAGATATGGTCCCTGCTATAAAACATAAGTTGTGGAATTTATCTTAATTTTAAAAGGAAAATACGTTACTGACCTAATAAAATACAATTAAGCAACTATTTATATAAAGAAAGTAAAGCATTTTTCATAATTTGCTAATTTTCATCTGTAACAGGTTTTATCTAGGGTTTATAGTGACAAAATAATAAAGCATCTAATTTTAAAAAGTATTTGGATTTCATCTGAGATTTTATAGATGAGAAATAAGCCAGTGAACGTATTTACACTTTTAAAGGGCTATTTTGCTTTTCAAAATTTAAGCAAAAACTCTAACCTGAACAATTTCCAGCTTTGAAGCATGAATAAAAGTATAATATTATCTTTTATTTTCACACACTGTCACCTAATTAATTTCTTTAAAAGCTTGGGGAATTGTGCTTTGATTCTCTTCTTAAATCATCAAAATTAGCTTTCTGTTCACTAACTACAAGCTGCTAAAATATCATCTGTTACTGTGAATCAAAGAAAGCAGTTTTGAACTAAAAAAAAAAAAAAAAATCGTGAGAAATAGGAATCAAATAAAGTTTTCATGCTATCATCTTTAGAACCAAAGAAAAAGAAACATGCATATAGAAAATTTGCATTTTTTTGGTTTGTCACGTTTAGGCATTATTATATAATATATATATTTTTATATTCTAGTGTATTAACTTGCAACAGCTTATTCCATGGTTAATTTTCCACATACACACACATGTATTTACATATATGCTTATATAGTGATATTCATGAGTACATAAACACAATTTTTTATGAAAATATTCTACTTTTTCCCTTGCCTGTATGTTAGAATTTTCTTCATTACAACCCACATAGATATGCTTTATGATTTTATATTGATATTTGCTATTTGTTAACATTGCTGTGTTATATATAATTATTACATAGTGAGGAAAACATCTTAGTTTTCTTCCCTAACAATACTGCTTAAAATTGTATCATCTCTGTACAGATTTCTTTGTGAAATTAAAAGTTTTCAAGCTTTCTTTTTTTACATCCAAGGCTGTTTTCAAGGTTTCTTCCTTACATGCAAGGTTATCTTTGTACTGTTTAATTTGTAGGAATAGTATACTTATTATGAATATTAGCTGTTTGTCATATTGAAACAACTATTTTCCTCCAAGTTGTTAATTTTTATTTGCCTATTTAAATAAGTTTTTCATGCCTTTTGGCAATTATGTCACATTTAGAAAACACATGATATAAAATAAAGTATTAGACTTGAGATAATGTTAAAGCAGTTTTATATATATTTTTCTCTAGAATTTCAATGGTTTTATTTGCCCCACTTTTTAAAAACATTTAAATTATTGATCTATCTAGAATATATTTTGGTTTAAGATAACATGACCCAATCCAATTTCTCCCCTTTTCTTAAAATAGTTAAATATATGTACCCATCCCATTTATTAAACAATTCATTGTTAGCTTGATAAATGAACAGAAACTTGTATATTCTTAAATTCTTCAAGCTAAGCATTTTACTCAAGTAAAATGCATTTTATTCATGTAGCCTGTCTATCAATATGTCATTTTGATTCCTATACTTTAACAATAAGTTTCAATAGCTCATAGTCTAAGTCTTATTTCACTACTCATTTTTACTGCAAAACTTTATATCTGAGTTTATAAGTTCATATGTTGAAACCAATTTTCATTTTAATGATTATAAAGGTATTTTTAATTTGTTTTGTTAGTATGTCATTGAGCATAATTTATCAGTGCCAACATTTTCAAATGAAGAGACTATATCATGCAGAATTTCACAGAATCATATTATTTCTTGAACATTTGCTGCTGCTCCTGCAGCTAACTCGCGTCAGTCATGTCCGACTCGCTGCGACCCCAGAGAAGGCAGCCCACCAGGCTCCTCCATCCCTGGGATTCTCCAGCTGAGAATGCTGGAGTGGGTTGCCATTTCCTTCTCCGAAGCATGCATGCATGCTAAGTCGCCTCAATCGTGTCCGACTCTGTGCGACCCTATGGACAGCAGCCCACCAGGCTCCTCCATCCGCAGGATTCTCCAGGCAAGAATACTGGAGTGGGCTGCCATTTCCTTCTCCATCTTAAACATTTAGGTATAGGTACCACTTTTCACTTTCACGCTTTGGAGAAGGAAATGGCAGCCCACTCCAGTGTTCTTGCCTGGAGAATCCCGGGGACGGGGGAGCCTGGTGGGCTGCCGTCTATGGGGCCACAGAGTTGGACACGACTGAAGCGACTTAGCAGCAGCAGCAGCACATCACTATATATCATAGTAAACATGGCTGATTACATTTACTCAGACATAGTTTATATTAATATTAATACTTTTAAAGGTTTTTGATCATATTTCTAACGTGTTATACTTTGTAAATTAAAGTTACTCATTTTATTTGTAAATAATGTTGCCAGTGAAATCAAATTTTAAAGACATTTTAATTGTTTATTACATTTAAGATATGCAATCATGTTATATTCCTATGAAAAGAATATCTTCTCCTTTTTAAAATATATATTCTTTTTAACAAGTAGTTTTGTTTACTTCACCTAGAAGAAATGTGAAATAAAAGCTGAGATAGAGCCATCTTTCTTTTCCCTTGAAAAGCTTATTTTTTGCTCTGAAAAATTTTAGTGATATATGTAAATATATTTGGCAAGATGACAACATAATAAATTTCAGATGGGTTTTCCTCCTATATTCCAGCAGTTTTAATTATTACAATATTCTCAAAATAAAAGTTACCATAATTCACTTAATTTAAGTAATAATATGCCTTTATACAAATTAAGGAATGTTATGTAAAAAAGCACAAGCAGTAATCAAATGTTACCCTCTCAAACAGGATTGGAAATCTTGACTCTAGCAATCTGTTGCCTCTAAATTTTGATTGTGAGGTTCAAGTCAGGGTCAGAAGTCATAAGCTCCAAAAGGAGAATTGGGATACAGAATTTATCTTTTATTGAAACATATTAATGACATAATTTAATATTGGTAATCATATTATTGGCCACAATTAATTCATACTTAAAACTATTCTTCTAACACAAACTGAAGTACAAAACAGTAGTTTAAGTTAAAAAACGACCCTTGTTCTTAACTCTTTTCTTCTTTTCATAATGAACCTCAAATCCATTAAGAAATCTTCTTGGTTCTACCTTCAAAATACCGTTTCTCCGTACTTGCTTCCTTGGGATTTTAGCTGTCTGCTCACATGTCACCTTTTCATAGAGGTCATTCTTGGCCATCCTATTAACACCCTAACATTACATTCTAACCTCTTACCTGCTTGTTCACTCAGCAATAATAATCTCCAGGTCACATTATCTGGTAAAACCTTGTAATAATAATAAATAAGATTCGAGACTGTATTTGTTGTTGTTGCAGTTACTAAGTCCAACTCTTTGTGACCCCACAAATTGTAGCATGCCAGACTTCCCCATCTTTCACTATTTCCCATGACTCAGAAGGTAAAGAATCTGCCTGCCAATGCAGGAGACCTGGATTCAATCCCTGGGTTAGGAAGACCCCCTGGAGAAGGGATTGGCTACCCATTCCATTATTCTTGTCTGTAGAAATCCATGGACAGAAGATTCTGGCTGGCTATAGTCCAAGGGGTCACAAAGAGTCAGACATTACTGAGCAAGTAACACTTACAAGGTTATTAGGAAACATATTATTGTGAAGCTGCTGAAAAACATATCTTTTAGATGTGGTCTATATTATCAGAAATGCATAGTGAAACAAGGAATTCTTAGTGACAAGGCAATCAGTTCCTAGTTTATACTCAGCCATTTCCTACCACTTAGATCAGAATTTTAGCCAGTCTGTACTGGAGGACAGGAATGAGCAGACTGACAATCAACTATCAGTCACATTATATCTGAATACGTTATCTTGGGTGTATTATCTCACATTTTACTTCATTTCACAGTTACATTTTCATTTATTTGTTGACTTTATGTCCCCACTACAATGTAGGCTCTATGAGGACAAGATCATTTAGTTCACTGCTTATTATCCAGTGCAATAATAGTTGGGACTCAATAAACATATGCTGAAAAAATTATTGAATGGGTTTGATTGTTACAGAATATGCCACTGTATGAATCAGGTTTCTAAGAAGGCTTCAGAGTGATCCATTTCCCAGTGTATTAAATCTACTATCAAATAATACTTGCACATTTCAGTGACTGCCTAGGAGAATGGAACAATAGACTTCATTTCATACATGGGCAGAATTTAAAACACAGACATCTGAAGCATATGACAAAGCAGCAAATGAGTCATTTCCAGAAATTCAGTCTCTCACTTCATCATCATACAGCCAACTCCCAAACTAGCTGGTAGCTCATGAACTTCTGAAAGTGTAATATTTTAGCTGACAAAAGTTGGTAATGTTCCAAGAATATTATCTTACATCTTAAGAAGTTGAAATGGAAGAATACTCTAAACTGCTCTATGTATAAAATACAATATAGCTATGGAAAAAATGATAGACTCACTTTCCATTAGTATATACTTGGAAAATCTAGTTTCAAAAGGGATAATAAAGAAAGATTAGAAAGAGAAATTTTAGTTTGATTGATGTATTATCTTGCTCTCAAAAATTTTAAACATGAAGAAATCAATTCCATTTTACTTAATCTGCTTACTTTACTACTTACTTATCTTGGCAATTTAAAACTATATGATTTTCCTTCTAATCTATCTTGTATCAAAAATAAAACTAAAGAAAATGGCAACTGTACTTACTCATGGCAATAAATATTCTATAGATTGTCCCCCTGATTATCTTATTTCCTCAATTATTGAGCTGCCCAACTCTCTTTGCCTTCACAAACTAATAAAAAGAAACCCAGTCCTGTGTTCCTGATTTTCACAAAATTTTAACCACATAATAAAATCCTTCCTTAGCAAAAACTGTCAACACAAGTCATGCGTTAAGATACTTGAATGTGAACCAGTGAGGTATCTCTGTGTATCTGTATGTCCTTGCCTGCTTGATAAAGAACTGAGATTCACTGAGAAGAGATATACCTTTCTTTTCATCACAGATCCAAATATTAAAATATAGCTATCATACTTTTTGTTGGGCATGGATATTTCTTTTACTTCTAGATAGGAGAAAAGCATTGTACACTCTAGATGCAGCAGAGGAATGGAAGGCAGAAGAGAAGACTTATACGTACTGTGTAGCTTCTCTTTAATACAGATCCTTGGATTGGGCTTGGCCATCTATGTTTAAATAGAGGAGGGCCAGAACTCAAGCACAATGTCTACATAAGAAAAACTATGAGATTAAGGAAAAAGGTTTGGGAACCAAGTCAAAAAACTGTTCAAAAGAGAATTATTAGATTCTGATTATAAGCAGGGTTGCTTCAATGCTTAAAGGGTATAATCTGGCAGAGTGGAAAAGGGTCATTCTCTCCATGCCAGTCCAAAACTCATCAATGCTCTGGAGCTCTGTGGACCATAGATTTGGGGAGCATGGTAGAAACAAAGTGCTTGGAACAAACATGATATTGCAAGAGATGACATCAGCTTGCCATCATTTAGTGTTTTCAAAATAGCTTGTTTGGCCTTGGATATTGATTAGAATGCCCTCAATATTTGAGGGACAAGTAGAGTTCCGCTCTCTACTCAGATGTCTTGAACTATGCTTTGTACAAAGTAGTTACAAAATAAATGCAGATAGAATGGATGAATGAAGTGGAAGCCTTAAGAAAGGAGAAAAAATATGGAACATACTATATGAGGACCTTTCCTAGCCAGATGGATGCTATTTGCTATGAATATAAGGAAGAAACTATTGATTCTTATGTTGAGGCAAGTATTCCTTTACCCAAATCAAGACTAAGAGTCCATGTAATTTGTCCATGAACAAATAATTCTATCATTATTTATTTATAAAGTGGTGAGATCAGGTGCCATTTGGATTTCATACACATAAAAAGTAAGGCACAAAGTTCAACTTGACCAAAAATATGATAAAAGATAAGTCAGGAAGACTTCCTATTTATTTTTTATTTGCATTTTTCCAAACATACAGTAAAGATAACTTTAAAAGGGTTTTTAAAACTCAGAAAGTGTCTATATTTTAATAACTTAGATCATGACTTCCATTCTTGGTAATGATAAGCAATACTCTTTTAACAACTGCCCCCAAAACACACATACAAATCCTGGCACAATATTAAAATGATAATTCTCCTTACACTGATCTATAGATTCAATGCGTTCCTAGAAAAATTGCAACAGAACTTTTGAATAAAATGACAAACTGATTCTAAAATTTAAATCGAAAGGCAAAAGCTTGAATAGCCAAAGCAGTTTCACAAATAAAAAGTTTAGAGTACTTACACTATCTGATTTCATGATTTACTATAAAGCTGCAGTAATCAAAGGAGCACTTTGTTTGTACAAGTACAGAGATAGATATAGATCAATAGAATAGAAAATCAAGATACAGATCCTGAATTATAGAGTCAATTGACTTTTGACAAAACTGTCTGTGTAAATTAATGGAATAAAGATACCATTTTTGATAAATGATATTGAAGAAACTTGGAAGAAGAATGAACCTTGATTTTTACTTCATAATGTACTAAACACAGACACACATCATGGGTTTAAGACCTAAGAGCAGGCACTAAAACTACTAAACTACTAAAACAGAATAGGGAAAAAAATAGCTTTGTGATGTTGATTAAAGCAAATATTTTTTTTAAAAATGAAAATAGTTCAATTCATAAAAGAAAAACAATGGTAAAATATACTTATTTAAAATTAAAAAAACAAACAAACAAAACATTTGTTCTTTGGAAGATGTGATTAAAAAAAAAAAAGTCAGCCACAGACTAGGAGAAAATATCCATGAACTTATGAAAATAACTCAAGCATGCATTGCCTGGTAAAGGGATAAGCAAATTATAAGCTACCCATACTGCCCACACTCAGTAATAAAAATGAACAAAATATTAATCTATAATGATATTGATAAAGCTTAACAAAAATGCAGAGTGAAAAAAATCAAATACAAAGATAACATACCACATTGTTCCATTGACATGACTTTGTACAAGATGAAATACAAATTATTATTCTAAACATTTGAAAAAACTAATATGAATACATAAAAGTTTATATCATTACTTTTATCTCAAAGTCAATTCTTTTTATCTTTAAAAATGCCTGTTTAAAAAGATGACTATTTTTTTTGAACTCCTAATTTCTGATTTATATATTGTTAGAACTAAAGTTTTATTTAATTAGGTTACATTTAATGGATAGTTTATTCCTCCTTTGCCTAACTCCTCACATATAAACATATATATTCTTCATTAAACCTGTTTCTGGAAGTCTGTTAATAAATGAGAAATTAAATCATAAAATTTAAATTTCAAAGGGACATAGGAGTCAAACTTGAACTCCCAATGCCCAAATATGGAACAGTTTGAGCAACAAGATAAATGACTTAGTGACACATTATAATCTAAAATATAAAATAAATATATACATATAAATGTAAAAAAGTGATTGGATAAATAAATATGTGGAAGAAGAAAGTCAAATCTTCCTAACTTTCTAAAAAATTCTAAAATAGTACACATAGATATGGTCTCCCTCCAGGAGATAGAACTTAATTCTATATCCACCTCCTACTTGAGAATAGGCTAAACTTAGCACTAACTTCTTCCAGAGCAATAAAGTAAGGAAAATGAAAAACATTTACTTTACAATGAAGAACACTGAAAAACACCACATTAATGTCTGCAGTGTTAACATCCCTTCTGCTGCTATATGCATATCATGTATCCCTGATATGATATGATGAAAAAGGCACTTTTCCTTGACAGTGCTATTTTACAAAATCCTTCTAAGTATCAGAAAAACACTAACCAAATCCAGATGTGGGGACATTCTATAAGATACTTATCTGGTACTCCTCAAAATTGTCAAGGTAAGGAAAAACAAGGAAATGCTGAGAGACAGTTTCAGACTAAAGGAGACCGAGGAAACGTAAAACCTGAGTACAATGTTGTATTCTAGAGTGAATCCTAGAACAAAAAGAAAGCACTGTTGGTGAAATACTATACATATAACATTGGGAGTGTAGTTACTAACCATGTGCCAGTGTTAGTATTTTAGTTGTGACAAATGTATCATGGTAACCTAAGATACTAACAGTGGTAGAAAGGAAGTGAAAGATATTTTGAAATTCTCTATACCATCTTTCAAATTTTAAATATTTATAGAAACCTATATTTTTTCAAAATAAAGTTTTCTTTGAAAAGCAACAGAAAAAAAAGAAAATAATTTTTGTTGCCTACCAAAGTAGAAACTGTCTAATCAGAGATGGCAATTAACTCCATTAAAAGGAGTGACATTATATGGCTGATTCATGTCAATGTATGACAAAACCCACTGAAATGTTGTAAAGTGATTGGCCTCCAACTAATAAAATAATATTAAAAAAAAAAAAAAAAAGATACTTGTACTTGCTTTGAAGCAGAGAACAACGTCTTTGAAAGTGCTTCTCATGTGACTAACTGTCATCTTATATAAATATGTGAAAAACATTTGCACCTCTTCTTTTCTAGATTTTTTTTTTTTTTTTCCAATAAAGAATCTGCCTGCAATGCAAGAGACCCAGCTTCTATACCTGGGTTGGGAAGACCCCCTGGAGAAGAAAATGGTTACCCACTCCAGTATTCTGGCTTGGTGAATTCCATAGACAGAGGAATCTAGCAGACTACAGTCTGTGGGTTCGTAAAGAGTTGGACACAACTGAGTGACTAATACTTTTCTAGGACTATAAGTAATTATTTGCTAAATTCTGAGGCTTGCTACAAAGCAGCATTTATGCGTTCCTAATAAGTCTCTGAATGATTAGTCTGCTGGAGTTTGGGAAAGGGACTAAGTAAGTTAAACTTTAATAACAGGGTGGAGAGGAAAGAAGAAAAGAATAAATGTAAGAAAAATGTAACATAACTATATGATTGTTGTTATTGTTTAGTTGCTAAGCCATGTCTTACTCGTTTGCCACCCCATGGATTGTAGCCCGCCAGGCGCCTCTATTCATGGGATTTCCGAGGAAAGAATACTGGAGTGGGTTCCCATTTTCTTCTCCAGAGGATCATCTTCACCCAGGGATTGAATCCTCATCCCCTGCTTGGCAGGTGGATTATTTACCACTAGGAACCTGGGAGGCCCATAACCATATATATGATTAAATTGCCTAATTTAAAGAAAAATAAATGGTCTTCATTACTAGTGAATTCTGTATGTTTGAGTTTTCCTACTCAGTAAAACTTATTGGAAATCTCAAATTAATGTTCATGGTGCTTTCACTTATTTGTGGATCTATACAGAGCAGTAAAAATTGAGTACCTGATATACATATGACCATTTGAGACTGAAAAAGCCCATGCTCCGATTACCCTTGTTACCTCTCATATTGTAAACCATTGTTCTTTACATGGTCTATTTAAGTGTCATGTCTTTGCATTTCTGTGTCTTATGTTGGTGATAGTGATGTTTTTAAATGGCCCATCATATAGTACTAATGTGCCGTCTAATGTCCCTAAGCACAAAAAGGTTATATAATGTGCCTTGGGGAGAGAATATGTTTGCTAGATAAGCTTCATTTGGGCATTAAGTTATACTGCTGAATCCCATGTTAACTGATCAATAATATATTTATAAGGTGTCTTTAAACATAAGTACACATAATATGAGTTTATATATTGATCTATTAACCAAAATATTGTTACCAAAGGCCCACAGGAATCTAACCCTATATTTCCTTTGAGAGCAAAGGATCAGCATTTATTAATTCAGTGATTATGATAACTTTCTATAAATTACCTATCACAAATAATAAGAATCTACTATACAGACCCTTGATGTTAATATATAGGTTGCTACCATTAAATAACAAAAGTCTTGGTTTGTAAAGTATAATGGTTTCACATGTATAAAATGTTTATTTATTTATTTATTTAGGTTTCAAGCAATGTTTAATGTTATGGTGAAAATTATTCTGTAATATATAACTGTATCGAACAAATGCACTGTATCCCTTAAACTTTTACAACATTACATGTCAATTGCATCTGAATAAATGAGAGTGAAAAAGTAGGCTTAAACAGCATTCAAAAAATGAAGATCATGGCCTCTGGTCCCATCATGGCAAATAGATGGGGAAACAATGGAAGCAGTGAGAGACTTTATTTTCTTGGTCTCCAAAGTCATAGCAGATTGTGACTGCCACCATGAAATTAAAAGATGTTTGCTCCTTGGAAGAAAAGCTGTGACCAACCTAGACAGTATATTAAAAAGCAGAGACATTACTTTGCTTACAAAGGTTCATCTAGTCAAAGCCATGGTTTTTTCAGTAGTCATGTATGGATGTGAGAGTTAGAACATAAAGAAAGCTGAGTGTCAAAGAACTGATGCTTTTGAACTGTGGTGTTGGAGAAGACTCTTCAGAGTCCCATGAACAGCAAGGAGAACCAACCAGTCAATCCTAAAGGAAATCAGTCCTGAATATCCATTGGAAGAACTGATGCTGAAGCCGAAGCTCCAATTCCTTGGTCACCTGATGCAAAGAACTGACTCATTAGAAAAGGCCCTGATGCAGGGAAAGATTGAAGGCAGGAGGAGAAGGGATGGCAGAGGATAAGATGGTTGGATGACATCACCATCTTGAAGCACATGAGTTTGAGCAAGCAGTGCGAATTCGGGACGGACAGGGAAGCTTGGCAAGTTACAGTCCATGGGGTCTCAAAGATTTGGACACAACTGAGCGACTGAACTGAACTGAACTGAGTGACTTGAACTGACTGATAGCTCAAAAAATCTGGGGGAAAAAAATAGAACAAAAATATGACCTTTCTAGTTGTGCAATAAAGAATTAATAGAAGAGAACTGAGTTGCTCAGACTTTGAACATTCCCAAGAAGTGTTTGTTTTCATCATTGTCTTTGGGCAACTCATGGGAATTGAAATTTTGGGATGTTCTTGTTGTGAGAGGGCATCAAAGGGCAGACACATTGAAAGCAAAATCACAGAAAACTAGCCAATCTGATCACATGGAGCACAGTCTTATCTAACTCAATGAAACTAAGCCATGCTGTGTGGGGCCACCCAACACAGACAGGTCATGGTGGAGAGGTCTGACAGAATGTGGTCCACTGAGGAGGGAATGGCAAACCACTTCAGTATTCTTGCCTTGAGAACCCCATGAACAGTATGAAAAGGCAAAATGATAGGATACTGAAAGAGGAACTCCCCAGGTCAGTAGGTGACCAATAGGTAATGGAGATCAGTGGAGAATTAACTCCAGAAAGAATGAAGGGATGGAGCCAAAGCAAAAACAATACCCAGTTGTGGATGTGACTAGTGACAGAAGCAAGGTGCGATACTGTAAAGAGCAATATTGCATATGAACCTGGATTGTTAGGCCCATGAATCAAGGCAAATTGGAAGTAGTCAAACAGGAGATGGCAAGAGTGAATGTCAACATTCTAGGAATCAGCGAACTGAAATGGACTGGAATGGGTGAATTTAACTCAGATGACCATTATATCTACTACTGTGGGCAGGAATCCCTCAGAAGAAATAGAGTAGCCATCATAGTCAACAAAAGAGTCTGAAATGCAGTACTTGGATGCAATCTCAAAAATGACAGAATGAGCTCTGTTTGTTTCCAAGGCAAACCATTCAATACCACGGTAATCCAAGCCTATGCCCCAACCAGTAACACTGAAGAAGCTGAAGTTGAACAGTTCTATGAAGACATACAAGACCTTTTATAACTAAACCCAAAAGAGATGTCCTTTTCATTACAGGGGACTGGAATGCAAATGTAGGATGTTAAGAAACATCTGGAGTAACAGGCAAATTTGGCCTTGAAGTACGGAATGAAGCAGGGAAAAGGCTAATAGAGTTTTGCCAAGAGAATACACTCGTCATAGCAAACACCCTCTTCCAACAACACAAGAGAAGACTCCACATGTGGACATCACCAAATGGTCAACACCGAAATCAGACTGATTATATTCTTTGCAGCCAAAGATGGAGAAGACCTATACAGTCAGCAAAAACAAGACCAGGAGCTGACTGTGACTCAGATCATGAACTCCTTATTGCCAAATCCAGACTGAAATTGAAGAAAGTAGGGAAAAGCACTACACAACTCAGGTATGACCTAAATCAAATCCCTTGTGATTATACAGTGGAAGTAGCAAATAGATTCAAGGAATTAGATCTGATAGACAGAGTGCCTGAAGAACTATGGATGGAGTTTCATGATATTGTACAGGAGGCAGATATCAAGATCATCCCCCCCCAAAAAAAATGCAAAAAGTGAAAATTGTTGTCTGAGAAGACCTTACAAATAGTTCTGAAAAGAAGAAAAGGAAAAGGAAAAGGAGGAAAACAAAGACATACCCATTTGAATGCAGCGTTCCAAAGACTAGCAAGGAGAGATAAGAAAGACTCCTCAGTGATCAGTGCAAAGGAATAGAAGAAAACAATAAAATGGGAGAGACTAGAGATCTCTTCAAGAAAATTAGAGATACCAAGGGAAAATTTCATGCAAGAATGGGCACAAAAGGATAGAAATTGTATGGACCTAACAGAAGCAGAAGATATTAAAAAGAGGTGGCAAGAATACACAGAAGAACTGCTAAAAAAAAGATCTTCATAACCCAGATAATCATGATGGTGTGATCACTTACCTAGAGCCAGATATCCTGGAATGTGAATTCAAGTGGGCCTTAGGAAGCATCACTATGAAGAAAACTAGTGGAAGTGACGGAATTCCAGTTGAGCTATTTCAAGTCTTAAAAGATGATGCTGTAAAAATGCTGAACTCAATATGCCAGCAAATTTGGAAAACTCAGCAGTGGCCCCAGGATTTGAAAATATCAGTTTTCATTCCAATCCCAAGTAAAGGCAATGCCAAAGAATGCTCAAACTACCACACAATTGCACTCATCTCACACACTAGCAAAGTAATGTCCAAAATTCTCCAAGCCAGTCTTCAACAGTATGTGAACTGTGGACTTCCAGATGTTCAAGCTGGTTTTAGGAAAGGCAGAGGAACCAGAGATCAAAGTGCCAATATACACTGGGTCATCGCAAAAGCAAGAGAGTTCCAGAAAAGTATCTATTTCTGCTTTATTGACTATGCCAAAGTCTTTGACTCTGTGGATCACAACAAACTGTGAAAAATTCTGAAAGAGATGGGAATACCAGACCACCTGACCCACCACCTGAGAAGTCTGTATTCAGGTCAAAAAGCAACAGTTATTACTGAACATGGAACAACAGACTGGTTCCAAATCAGGAAAGGTGTAGGTCAAGGCTGTATATTGTCACCATGCTTATTTAACTTATATGCAGAGTACATCATGAGAAATGCTGGGCTGGAGGAAACATAAGCTGGAATCAAGATCACCAGGAGAAATATCAATAACCTCAGATATGCAGATGACACCACCCTTATGGCAGAAGGTGAAGAAGAACTAAAGAGCTTCTTGATGAAACTGAAAGAGGAGTATGAAAAAGTTGGCCTAAAACTCCACATTTAGAAAATTAAGATCATGGCATCTGGTCCCATTACTTCATGGCAAATAGATGGAGAAACAACAGAAACAGTGACAGACTTGATTTTGTTGGGCTCCAAAATCATTGCAGATGGTGATTGCAGCCATGAAATGAGAAGACACTTGCTCCTTGGAAGAAAAATTATGACCAACCTGGACAGCATATTAAAAAGCAGAGACATTTTTTTGCCAACAATTGTCTGTCTAGTCAAAGCTGTGGTTTTCCCAGTAGTCATGTATGGATGGGAGAACTGGACTATAAAGAAAGCTGAGCACTGAAGAATTGATGCTTTTGAAGTATGGTGTTGGAGAAGACTCTTGAGAGTCCCTTGGATTGCAAGGAGATCCATCCAGTCCATACTAAAGTGATTACTTCAGTCCTGAATATTCATTGGAATGACTGATGTTGAAGCTGAAACTGTAATACTTTGGCCACCTGATGGAAAGAACTGACTCAGCTGAAAAAATCCTGATGCTGGGCAAGAATGAAGGCAGGAGGAGAAGAGGAAAGACAGATGAGATTGTTGGATGGCATCACCGACTCAATGGACATGAGTTTGAGTAAACTCTGGAGTTGATGATGGACAGGGAGGCCTGGTGTGCTGTAGTCCATGGGGTTGCAAAAAGTCAGACACGACTGAGCAACTGAACTGCACTGAACCTCAGGCCTATATATGTTTTCATACATAGGACCTGACATTTTTATTAGTCTACATCCTCTCTGAGGCATCTACACTGTACGGAATTTCCTTTTAAGCAGTTTCACTGTGTACTTAGAAATAATATTTTACTGGCCAAAAAAAAAACTCCTATTACCTAAAACCTCAACATTTTCACAAAATAGCTGTCCTTCATGCTTGACTTCAATGAAACATAAAATTTTCCTTTCCTCAGAGAATAAAAGCATTCACCCTAGTGTTTATTTTCTAAGACCATACAAAGTATGAAGACTGCAAGCAAACACAACCTCCTCTTTCTTGCCTACAGTCATTTAAACTATTTATACTCTATTCATAATCTCAAGTCCTTAGGATCACATTGTTTGATCAATTATTCTGGTATGTATGGATGCTCTTTATGGCTTCAGTGACATTCTGGTGTACTCACTTTGGAACAGAGCATCAAAACTTTTCTCTGAGCCCTTAACTATTAAGCTTTAATATCGTCCACCTTTACCCACCTCTAGGACAGAAGGGACATAATTCCATAACCACACCAAAGCTTTGTTATTATCAGATGCTTCCACCACGTTTGCATTTAGCATTTTCTTTCTCACCTTCCCCTTGCATTTTAAAATATGCACATCTATTGGTCAAATACACACATACACACAAAAGCAAAAACCTATCCATTTCCTTTTTATGTATCTCTCCTTTCTTTCCTTCCTTCATTTCCTTCCTCTCAGAACATCTCCCTGAGGCACATCTATTTAACCACTCTACAACCAAAACTCACAAAATTTTTGTCATTTTGTCTTTTTATTGAATTCTTTCTGTAAACTGGTTAAATCCAGCTATCATACTTACCATTTTTTTTGTTGTTGTTAGTTGAAGGCTGATTACTTTACAATATTGTAGTGGTTTTTGTCATACATTGACATGAATCAGCCATGGATTTACATGTATTCCCCATCCTGATCCCCCCTCCCACCTCTCTATCCGATCCCTCTGGGTCTTCCCAGTGCAGCAGGCCCGAGCACTTGTCTCATGCATCCAACCTGGGCTGGTGATCTGTTTCACCCTAGATAATATACGTGTTTCGATGCTGATCTCTCATTATAAAGAGTGAAGTAAGCCAGAAATATACTTACCATTTTTGAGTGTGGCACTAATGCATTCAAATCAAATTGACTTTTATTAGCTAATTATGAAATAATTGATATAGTCAATATACTTAAGACTATATTTATATTATTTCATTTATACTAACAATAAATCAGTTGTTCAATCAGAGACAGTAAGATATAAGAAAAATTTTTAAGTAAGGAAAAAGTAATAATGTATAGCACTAGAAATACTTTAACCACAATAATTTTATCTTAAAAGAAAAATAATTCCCTACAAAAACAATTCCATCGATTTAGTTATAAAATGTTAACACATTACTTATCATTTATAAGTCTAAAATTTGCCATCTAAATAGTAATTGCAGAATTTTATTTCTGCCAGTGATAAATGTGGCATTAATAGATGAGATTAACTTTACAATTCCAGCAGTTAGAAAACTCTCTCTGTCTTGATATACCATAAAATTTTATTTAAAAGCTATTGAAAAGAAATAAATATGGAATCCTGTAATGTAATTTTCATATTCTCTTTTTCAGAGATATCTTCACTTTAAAATACAAGTTCTTACACTTGACAGGCTGTACGTAGCTTCCAAATGTAAAATCCTCTGCTCACTTTTACCCCATGAATAATTCTGGTGTAGAAAGTGATCTCAGGAAGTCATATCTCCTAAGTAAGAAACATTTCCATGTATATCTTCTTATCAAAGAGAGATAACTAGTTAACATTAAATATTCCTTTCGAAATTCAGTTCAGTTCAGGTCAGTTGTTCAGCTGAGTACGACTCTATGTGACCCCATGGACTGCAGCACACTAGGCTTCCCTGTCCATCTCCAACTTCCGGAACTTGCTCAAACATGCCCATCCAGTCAGTTATGCCATCCAACCATCTCATCCTCTGTCATCCCCTTCTCGTTCTGCCTTCAATCTTTCCCAGCATCAGGGGCTTTTCCAATGAGTCAGTTCTTTGAATCAGGTGGCCAAAGTATTGGCATTTCAGCTACAGCTTAAGTCCTTCCAGTTAATATTGATTGATTTCCTTTAGGATTGACTGGTTTGATCCCCTTAGAGTCCAAGGTACTCTTAAGAGTCTTCTCTAATACTACAGTTCAAAAGCTTCAATTCTTTGGCACTCGGCTTTCTTTACAGTCCAACTCTCACATCCATACATGACTACTGCAAAAACCATAGCTTTGACTAGAAGGACCGTTGTTGGCAAAGTAATGTCTCTGCTTTTTAATATGCTGTCTAGATTGGTCATAGCTTTCAAAATTACTTTTAAAATTACTAAAGCTCATACTTAACCAAAGTCTGAGCAAAAACATGGTCTTTTATTTTCTTCTGCCATTTCTAAAGCATTGTAATGTGATAGTGGCTTGGGCAGCAAATATTCAATATATGTTTATCCTGATATTAATTTAAAGCTATAAAAATAAGAACTCAAACAACAAAATTTTTTAAAATTTTATCTAAAATATTACAAATTGAGGTTTCTTGGTGGTCCAATGCTTGAGAGTCTGTCTGCCAATGCAGGGGACGTGGGTTCAATCCCTGGTGCAGGAGGATCCCACACTCCGTGGAGCAACTAAGCCTGTGCATCAAAGCTGTTGACCCTGTGCTTTAGAGCCTGGGAACTCCAACACCTGAGCCTATGTGTTGTAGCTACTGAAGACTACACACCTAGAGCCCGCACTCCTCAAGAGTAACCACCACAACAAGAAGCCTGGGCACCACACAAAGAGAGTAGTTCCTACTTGCCACAAATAGAGAAAAGCCCAGACAGTAAAGATCCAGCACAGCCACTAATAAATAAATCAATAATTAAAAAATAATAAAGTATGAGATATTAAACTTCCAAGAGTAAAATAAATGGAAGTAAATGAACTTAGTGTTAAAAATGAAAAATAAATAAATAAACTTGGCTAACGGTTATAAAAGTTGTTTTTCTGCTTAAAAACATGTTTTTACCCATGAAGTTTTAATTATTATATAATCACCCTTAGCAAAAAAAAAAAAAAAAAAGCATGGGGAAAAAATACATGAAACAACTCTTTTCACAGACTAGATCATAGAACAGCAGAATGAAAAGAAATACACACTAGGTGAAACTGCTGAATTCCTAGCATTCTTCCAGGAAGCAAATTAACAACTGCAGTGGAGAAAGGGAACACACACAGAATCAGAGATTTTGCAACACTGAGGAGAAACAAATCAGGGTTCAGAGATACTAAGGCTCCTAGAATCTGCAAGTGAACTGTAAAAGATAAAACTAAAAAGAGAAAGAGCTCTAGAAAGAGCTTCTAACTGAGGGCTAACTGTGAATCTGCAGTTGAATAACAATCTGCATATTAAATTCCATGAGACTGGACAAATAACAAGTGCTAAGGAAAGAAACATTACAGTGGATTTAAAAGCTAAAAAATTTCCAGATCTCACAAAGTGCTAGAAATCTTTTGAGTAGCCACTAGCCAGAGTAAAGTGACATCATTGACTGTATGGGAATTTGCCTGAGAACCGAGAAGGCCTGCACATTGGGAAAAGAGCTACTTAGCCCTAGAGTAAAGGGAACTCAGACTTTTCCTAAAAAATCTAAAAACTACACACAGAAATATCAACTTGATTTGGATATCAGTCTAACATATGTGTAATTGTTACCAAGAGATGAATGGATAAGAGATAGAAAAATTATATGAAGAAATGACATTTAATAAAAATATAAGTTATGAAATATTAAACTTCCAAGTGTAAAAGAAATGGAAGTAAAGGAACTTAGTGTTAAAAGTTTAAAATAAAATAAATAAGTAAAACTTTGCTAACAGTTCTAAAAGTTGTTTTTCTGCTAAAAACATGTTTTTATCCATGAAGTTTTAATTATTATAAAGCCACCCTTACCATAAAAACAAAACTATATATATATATATATATATGTGTGTGTGTGTGTGTATATATATATATATATATATATACATATATATATATATATATAAATTAATGATCCAAGAAGCTCATTAAAGCCCAAGAAGGAAAACACAAACAAAATCACATAAATGAAGTTTCTATAAGAATAAAAAAAAATTGGAAAACTCCCATCATAAACATTCCATGCAGGAGAATAAAGTTAAAACCCATCACAGGAGAATTGAAATTGCAAATAAAGAGCTCAGTTGAACCTATTCCCAGTAAAATAACAACTGGTGAAAATTATTTTTAAGAATTATTTAAAATCTTTGGAATTTTTTTTAAGGCTGAACAGAAAATGGAGAAACATTTCTTCAGAAGTCTACCAAATTTCAGTAATAGTGGCAATCTGTGGAATTTGAACCCCAATTTGCTGCCCTATCACCTCCTTCAGATCTGTTTTGGAAGCTCTAACCTCAATGTTCTATCTCTGGCAGGTGTGACCAAGAAAATCGGGGCCTCCTTTACTCCAGACTCTCAATCTCTGTATGATTTCACCAAGGAAGACCAGACTGCCAGCATTGTTCATTCTGCCCCCAGCCTCAGTTGCAGAAGCTGAACTCTAGGCAGTTCTGGCAGAGAGTACTGGATCTCACTATTCTCATCCAGTCATTCTACAAAGGTTTGCGGCTCTACTCCAGGTACTGTTGCTGAAAATATTGGGGTACTTTTGCCCTTGGCCCAGAAGGGTGAGAGAGGATGAGATGGCTGCATGGCAGCACTGACTCAATGGACATGAGTTTGAGCAAACTCCGAGAGATAGCGAAGGACAGGGAAGCCTGGCGTGCACAGTCCATGGGGTCACAGAGATTCTGACATGACATAACGACTGAACAAAAACAACAACCACTTGCTCATAACGTGAGGTGGGTGTGAAAAGCGAGAACACAGGGGCTGCCACCCTCACTCAGTCTGATGCAATGGTTCAGGGGATCAGTCAAGGAGAGAGACAGCCCAGAAGAATGAAAGAATCTGCAGCTCAATCTTCAGAGACAGCTTTTACTTGAAACAGAATATGGAAAGTTCTGTGTTTAGGATCATTGCTAAAAACAGAGGAAATCTTAGTGGAGAGAAATTAAGAGGAAATGTTAGTTCCATAACACAAGAATGGCACAAGAGAAGAAAATGAGAGAGTTAATAGGTCTCCTGGTATAGAGTTCAACTCTGGTAGTCAAGTAGAACATATACATGTGCTAAGCTGTACCCACTAAGGGACAATGACGGAAGGACATTAAGCTTGCACAAAATCATTCCCCAGCAGTATACAAAGCCAATCAATAGAAAGCAAAACCCTCACAGGTTCAAGGAGTTTGAACACTACCTCTGACCACACACTTACTGAATAATAACTCTGGCCTAAGGATGACTCCTAGGAAATGAAGTTTGAATATAAAATAAAAATAGGCATTACTGGCAATCTGGAAAAATATGTGAAAGATCCAAACTGCAAACTCTCAGAAATTACCAGAGATGAAATCTCTAAGTGTCTAGTCCCAGGCCAAGCATGAGACAAAATCATAAAACTTCACACTGTACAAGTGGCCCCTCTCCCCAAATCACCCACACATGCAATGGTGAATGATGTCAATCTAACTGGTTACAGGGAGTCAGATGTAATCTTTGATCGATAAATCATTTGCATCAATCCAGGGGGTATTTCTAGCTAACCGATATAAAAGATAATAAGGGAAGACAATATTTGAAACAAGGACATCAGAGGCTGACACTACAGGGGAAACAGACTTTACTGAGTTAGTTCCACTAAGTCATTAAACAAATAAATGGCCAATGAGCAACAATAGCAACTCTCTGGAAGTGTGGGTAGAGATGGTATTAGTATTAAGAATTACAATATGTAACCTAAAATTTTTGGTTTCAGCAATAACAACAAATAGAAATAAAAAAATCAAGAAAGTTTGACCAATGCACAGGGAAAATATGTTATATCTATAACTCATTAACAGTTTGTTATAGTTATTTCTTCATTTAATCTTTACATTCATATGTGGAAATTTTGAAAAAAAACGGAGAACTTTCTAATTTCAAGATGAAATGACTACAATGCTACAGTAATTGACAAAGTGATGTACTGTCATAACTATAGGCATATCAGTCTATGAAATAGAACAAAAAACACACAAAAAATCTTTGCATTTATGGTCAATTATTTTTTGACATATGTACCAAGAATAGTTTTTCAATAAAAAGTGCTGGTATAAGTGAATATCTCCATGTGAAAAAATAATATCAAATCCCTAATTAAACCACACATAAAAATTAGCTCAAAATGGACCACACAGAACTATAGTTTAGCTAGGAGCTAAATCTATAAAATTCTCTTAGGAAAACATAGTTGTATATCTTCATGTCCTTGGCTTAGCCAGTAGATTTTTAGATACAATAGCATAATTATGATTAACAAAAGATAAGATATATAACTTGTATTTCATAAAAGTTAGACACTTTTCTGCCATAAATGTTATCAGTAAGTAAAAAGACAAAGAATGGGAGAAAATACTTGAAAGTCCTATCTCTGATAATAAAGTTCTATCCAGAATTTTAAAGAATGCTCTCAATTTATTGTAAAAGACATAACCCAATTAAAAATGGGGAAAGCATTTTTTTTTTAAATTTTATTTTATTAGTTGGAGGCCAATTACTTCACAACATTTCAGTGGGTTTTGTCATACATTAACACGAATCAGCCATAGAGTTATACGCATTCCCCATCCAGATCCCCCCTCTCACCTCCCTCTCCACCCAACTCCTCTGGGTCCTCCCAGTGCACCAGGCCCGAGCATTCGTCTCATGCATCTCACCCGGGCTAGTGATCTGTTTCACCATAGATAATATACATGCTGTTCTTTTGAAACATCCCACCCTCACCTTCTCCCACAGAGTTCATAAGTCTGTTCTGTACTTCTGTGTCTCTTTTTCTGTTTTGCATATAGGGTTATCGTTACCATCTTTCTAAATTCCATATATATGTGTTAGTATGCTGTAATGTTCTTTATCTTTCTGGCTTACTTCACTCTGTATAATGGGCTCCAATATCATCCATCTCATTAGAACTGATTCAAATGGATTCTTTTTAACGGCTGAGTAATATTCCATGGTGTATATGTACCACAGCTTCCTTATCCATTCATCTGCTGATGGGCATCTAGGCTGCTTCCATGTCCTGGCTATTATAAACAGTGCTGTGATGAACATTGGGGTGCACGTGTCTCTTTCAGATCTGGTTTCCTCGGTGTGTATGCCCAGAAGTGGGATTGCTGGGTCATATGGCAGTTCTATTTCCAGTTTTTTAAGAAATCTCCACACTGTTCTCCATAGTGGCTGTACTAGTTTGCATTCCCACCAACAGTGTAAGAGGGTTCCCTTTTCTCCACACCCTCTCCAGCATTTATTGCTTGTAGACTTTTGGATAGCAGCCATCCTGACTGGCGTGTAATGGTACCTCATTGTGGTTTTGATTTGCATTTCTCTAATAATGAGTGATGTTGAGCATCTTTTCATGTGTTTGTTAGCCATCTGTATGTCTTCTTTGGAGAAATGTCTGTTTAGTTCTTTGGCCCATTTTTTGATTGGGTCATTTATTTTTCTGGAATTGAGCTTCAGGAGTTGCTTGTATATTTTTGAGATTAATCCTTTGTCTGTTTCTTCATTTGCTATTATTTTCTTCCAATCTGAGGGCTGTCTTTTCACCTTACTTATAGTTTCCTTTGTAGTGCAGAAGCTTTTAATTTTCATTAGGTCCCATTTGTTTAGTTTTGCTTTTATTTCCAATATTCTGGGAGGTGGGTCATGACCCACCTCCCAGAATATAAGAAAGAGGTATTATTTTTAAAACTTTTTTAAAATTAGAGTTGACTGTATTTCTTGTAAGTAATAATAACACAGCTTTGATGAATTGATCACATCAATAATATGACTTCATAAAATTTCATCCATTTAATGTTTCCTTGGACAAACATTTTTATATTAAAATTAAACATTTATTTAAAATAACATTTAAACCAATAAAAGCAAACCACAATAAAATAAGAATACTGTGTCTGAATGCCTTACCAAAGTTATTTCTGGAAAAATAAATATTTTAAGTTTTCTTAGACTATATATAAGAATCTTGCTCTCTGAATCCTGTTTCATCTCCTCTGTTTAAATTCATTTTTCACATAAGCTTACACCAAATATCTGTCAGGATGATTCTATCTACATGTAGATAAATATAAGTGGAAAGATGTGAAATGAGCAGAGTGAAATTTCTTAAAATTCTATCAGGTCAAAATGTACAAGATTAACTGGAAATTGCTGAAATCATTTGATTGAAATTCTCTTTTATCTGTGGATAAGTATAAATCTGTTGGGTTTAGCCTATATCTACTCTTAAGTGCCTTCATTAATGTTTATACTTTTGAAGAAGGAAATGGGTTTCAAAGATTCCATGTTCTGTATTCAACTATAAAATGACTAAATGCAGAGTGAAATTATCTCCACCTATGTGCTTTTAAACAGATTTAGGCAGGTAGAGTGATTATATTTTGCAGTCAAGATTACACCTGAGGTTCCTTCTGGACCTCATGACTCATTGGAGATTTGCAAATGAGGCAGATTTCTAAAAAGGCAAGGGTTATTTAATTCTCCACAGAGATAAATACACCTAGATAGGTTCTTAAGAACTAAAGAGACTTTTGAAGAATGGGCAATTAGTGTGTGTTTAAAATGGCATGAAACTGCAGTATAGCTGTGTCCAAAGAAAGCAAATCAAGACACTCAGTTTTATAATGTCAGTCCATTTGTCTCAAACCACACAAAAACAAAACCCAAAAACCTCCCAGAAGTTCAACATTTACTTTTCATCAAGGCAATTCCAATGAGAACTAAAACATATAATCATGGTGCCAAGTGTCTAATATACCCTGAAATGAAAAATGAATTTTGGTTATACATAGTGTCACTGCATCCCAGGACAATGAAAACTGAGTTAGAGTACACCAAATCTGGAATACACAGAGTACCACATAAATAATTGCTACTACAGAAAGTTGCCACACTTGGAATGAACTGACACTTGAACCTCATTTTGAATCCTAAGGCAGAAGCTGACAATGACCTTACAGTACATAGATTTCTAAGGTGGTTCCCAGAATTCCAACAGTCTCCCCTTGAATATGGGAGGTTAATCTGGTCAGTCCTTTTAAAAGAGAATCTATGTATCAGAAATAGAACTCAGAGACATTCAGAGATTCAATAGATGACTCTTCTGTTGACCTTAAAGGAGCAAACCACCATAATTGGACAGGGCAATATTATCCTCCAGGAGTTGACAATGGTCTCCAGTTGACAGCCAGAGGGGAAAAAAACAAACAAACAAACAAAAAAACAATGAAGGCCTTGATCCCACAAGCAGAGGAAGAGAACTTTGTCAACAATCAGGGAGTATGGAAGAGGACTAGAGCCTTGTATATTACGGTCTTGAATGATACCTTAATTTCCTGTTGGCAAGGCCTAAACAGAGGACCTAGCACCCATACCCAGACACCTAACAGAGGCAAATGAAGAGATCATAAATGAATGTTGCTTTAAAATTCTAGACTTGTGGTAATCTGTTTGGCAGCAATAGAAAACTAATATAATTTTGACATGATTTTTTCAAATGACCTGGGGAAAAAAATAATACATTTGAATACAAGAAAAATACTATCAATCTTCCTGGAATAATCATAAAAGGGAAATTGAAATTGCCTTCTTTGTTTAAGTTTTCTCCACATGTATATGTAATATTGCATCTTTCCTGCCTTATTATTCCAGGTTTATCAATCTCCATTCTGAAAAAATTCTTAATTGTTTTGTTTACACTTCTTTATACTATAATATTTTTCAGCTTAATTGTCAAAGTCAAACCTGGGTTCAAATAAAATAGATGAAAGGCTATCCAATTGAAAATGCATTTCCTAGGATTTCTAGGGAGGTAGCCCCAAAATATTCCATGTGGAAATACAGCTTGAAATTGTGTTTAATTTGTAATGCTTTAGAATAGCAAGTTAAAATTTAAACCCTGAAAACTTTGTTTTTGTGCAATATCAAAATGAATAGTTCAAATGAATAAAACTACATTTGTTTAGTGATAGTTTCTTTTAGGATAAAAGACTTCAATTATCATGCAACTTGGTGGCTCAGATAGTAAAGCATCTTTCTATAATGTGGGAGTCCTCGGTTCAATCCCTGGGTCGGGAAGATCTCCTAGAGAAGGAAATTGCAGCCCATTCCAGTACTCTTGCCTAGAAAATCCCACGGACGGAGGAGCCTGGTGCAGGCAACAGTCCATGAGGTTGCAAAGAGTCAGACACAACTGAGTGACTTCACTTTTACTTATATATGTGAAAGAGGTTTAAAAATCCAATACACTGAAATAATTATGTGATTTATTGTGTGAATATGAAAGGCACATGTTTTTGCAAATATTGAGATATTTTTGAAAAATTAAATAAGAAAATGTATTAGAAAATATAGTATCTATTAAAATATGTTAGCCACTTTGAGTCATACTGTGACTATGACTATTTTAATAGTCATAAAAGTAACTGTGATTGATGATTATGGGAACAGTCTCTAAAAATTGTATATAAACTCTTACATCAAATAAGAAGGGTAATAGAAGAGAAGTAGAATTTTTGTATATGACTGGGTACACAATACCTGTACTAGGGTTTATAAAGTTTTAAAATTTCTCACGGTTACACTGATTAGAATAAACTTGACTAAAGCATGTTCAACAGAAGATTGGAATATGTGGGATAGTTAATCTATTGAAACAATAACACGAAACTATTATTTTCATTTTGTGTAATCTTGATTTATCTTTATTTTTTGATATTTAAATTGATTAGCCTATTAGTATAGGCTTCCAAGGTGGCTCAGATGGTAAAGAATCTGCCTGCAATGCAGGAGACCTGGGTTCAATCCCTGGGTCAGGAAGATCACCTAGAGAAGGGAATGGCAACCCACTCTAGTCTTCTTGCCTAGAGAATCCCATGGACAAAGGACTCTGGCGGGTTATAGTCCACAGAGTCACAAAGAGTTGGACATGACTGAGCTACTAACACACATAGTCTATTATTATAATTTTTATATTAGGTATTGGGAAAAACCAATTATCAGGAGACAAGAAAATTTTATAACCTTACATTTTAAAATAAGACAATTCTCATGCTACTTTATCAATCCGCTTCCCCCTGTGCTTCCCCCGCTTTGTCCACAAGCCTGTTCTCTCTGTCTGCATCTCCATTGCTGCCCTGCATACAGGCTCAGCAGTACCATCTTTTTGTATTCCATATATATGCATTTATATACAATATTTGTTTTTCTCCTTCTGACTTACCTCACTAAATGTAACAGGCTCTAGGTTCACCCACCTCATTAGGACTGACTCAAATGTGTCATCCTCCAATTACAATTTTAAAAAGCAAACAAAACAAAGAAAAAAATAAAGCAGTGGCAAAACTTCATAAAACAAAAGATGTTATTTAAAGAAAAAAAACAGTTCTATAGGGAAGCACTTCCTTATGTTTGATCTGAGTGTGCCTTTCTTAAGAATCTTTTTTAAATTCAGATACTAATTCAGTAAGACTGGAGCAGGGACCTAGATTCTTCATTTCTAATAAGCTTCCAGATGATGGAAATGCTGCTGGTCTAGTGGCCACACTTTGTATAGGGAATCTTAGATGGTTCCTATGGAATCACAGTCAGAGATGGTGCATCGGCACTACTTCAGTCTTCTGAATTTGGGGGCAACCTGTGTGAATTATGAATCACTTGTACAAGAGGTAAAATCTTTGAATGTACATAAATTCAGAATTCTGTTCCTATTATTGCTTCTATGGCTATTTAAAACATATTTAACAAATATATATTGATTATTTGATGCTATACAAGAAAATGCTTCAATGTACTTCAAAATGAGGCTGATCTTACTATCAAAAATTAATTAGTTGGTCATTGTTCTGGATTGAATTGTACCCCTCCCAAAGATACACTGAAATGTTAACACTTACTACCTGTGAATGAGACCTTGTTTTAAAATAAGGTCTTTGGAGATGTCATTAATTTAAGATGAGGTCATTAAGGTGGGCTCTAATTGAATATGACTTATTTCTTTCTAAGAATGGAAGAAGACATTTGTAGGGAAAACCCTACCTTATGACACCGGAAGTAGGAATTGTAGCAATTCATTTATGAGTCAAGGAAGACCTGGGGCTATGCAAAGCTGGAAAAGACAAGGAAGAATTCTCCTCTAGAGACTTTGGATAAAGCACAGCCCTGCAAACACTGATTTCAGACTTCTAATCACCTGAACAGTGAAATAATAATTTCTGTTGTATTAAGAAACTCAAATTGCGTTATTTTGTTATAGAAGCCCTAGGAAGCCATTGCAATTATTAATCATACTAGGGGGAAGGAGTACTTAAAGGCTCATTTGCTTGAGAATATTGAATAGTAATTGGTAATTTATTTTCTTAATTTCCTTTATTACAACTTATTTATTTATTTTAGCAGTTTAAGAAAAATCTTTATTTAGCTAATGAGGTAAAACAGAAACAAAAACTTGACATACAAGTGATGATTATATAGTGCTTTTTTTACTAATATGTCTTCTAATACATTAATCATTTCTTCTGAAATCTTACAACTGTTGTGTAACATAGGCACCATTGTGGGAAAAAAAAAATCATACTATTTTCTGAAAGCTGATTTACTGAGTGTTGAGAGATTTTTAAAGATTACCACACGAAACAGTATTATAAATCACATAATGAGATAAAAAACATAAATGACATGGAATATGTCCTTAATTAAATTAATATGTGTATACATCACTTTTTAAAAACACAAATTTTTAAACAGTTAACTATAGAATCTATGCCGTTTAACATATCATAACATGAATGTTATCTTTAGGATTCATAGAATCAAATTTGCAACAATTTCTACAAAAGAATCCTAGTTCACCTGTTTACAACAAATATTAAATGAAAAGAAAAACTAGATGTAAAGCATTTACCATGTGCCATTAAAAAAAAAAAACTAAAACTAAAAAATAGTAAGTTTCCTCCCAAATGCTATTTCCAATAAGGGGTCAATATCCAACATACATAAACAGCTCACACAACTGAAAATTAGAAAATAAATTACATAATTAGAAAATGGGCAGAACTGAATAGACATTTTCCAAAGAGGAAATGCAATTGGACAACAGACACATTAAAAGATACTCAACATTCCACTAAACATCAAAGAAAACCACAATGAAATAAATACCACCTCATACCTGTCAAAATATGTATCATAAAAAGAACACAAATAACAAATATTTGCAAGGATGTGGAAAAAAGGGAACCCTAGTACACTCAGAGTTAATAGATTTAAATCTTAACTTGATATTCCCTTTATAACTTTATATATATATATGTGTGTGTGTATATATATATATAACAAATTATATATATATATATATATATATGTATAAGGTGGGAATATGAATTGATGCAGTCACTGTGGAAAATAGTATGTAGGTTTCTCAAAAAAAAAAAAAAAACAACTCTAAATAGAACTACCATGAGTGCTCAGTCTCTTCAGTCACGTCCAGCTCTGTGAGACGCTATGGACTGTAGCCCGCCAGGCCCCTCTGCCCATGGGATTCTGCAGACAAGAATACGGAGTGGGTTGCCGTGCCCTCCTCCAGGGGATCTTCCCAACCCAGGGATCTAACCTGCGTTCCTTATGTCTCCTGCATTGGTAAGCAGGTTATTTACCATTAGTGCCACCTGGGAAGCCCAAAGTGTCAGTGTCAGTCACTCAGTTATAGCCGACTCTTTACAACCTCAGGGACTATAACCCACAAGGCTGCTCTGTCCCTGGAGTAGTCCAGACAAGAGTACTGGAATGAGTAGTCATTTCCTTCTCCAGGGGGTCTTCCCAACTCAGAGACTGATCCTCAGTCTCCTGCACTGCTGGCAGAAATTTTACCGTCTGAGCCACCAAGGAAGACCATATGACCCCGGAATTTCACTCTGGGGTATACATCCCCAAAATCCAAAACCATAATTTGAAAACATACATGCACCCCAAAGTTCACAGGAGCATTATTTATGATAGCTAAGATATAGACGCAAGCTAAGTGTCCATCAACAGATGAATGGTTAAAGAAAATGTAGTATACACATACATACACACACACACACACACACACACACACACACAGGAATATTACTCAGGTATAGAAAAGAATGAAGTTTTGCCATTTGTAACAACATGGATGGACTTAGTATTGTGCTAAGTGAAATAAGTCAGCATAAAAAGACAAATATTGTATAATGCCACTTACATGTAAAATCTAAACAAATTTAACTAGTGTCTATAACAAAAAAGGAGACTCACAGATATAGAGAACAAACTAGTGGTCACTAGTAGGGAGAGAGAAGAGCAGAAATTTAGAGATGGGGAATAAGAAGTATAAAAATGTATAAAATAAGTTATAAAGGTGTACTGTACAGCATGGGGAATATAGCCAATATCTAATAATAAATATAAATGGAGTATAACATTCAAAAAATAAAGACATCTCACACAAAAAAGTAGTTTTCATAGAAATAAAAAATACATGACCATATTTTGCTACAATGCTACAATACATAATATTTCTCAAGAGATAAACAGCTATCATTCATATCTATGTGCTAGAGTTTGTGTGCACACATACACACAAGCTATGTCCAGGTATTGGAACAACTGACATAGATATCATTCCTCTAAATATTATAAACTAGAAAACTAAAGTAACAAAAATTTTGAAAAGAATAAAGGAACAAGTTATTTGAGCTTTCCATTTGAATATGAACATTGCCATATATTACAGTAGGAAAAAATTAATCCAGAGGGTGGCCTGGGGCTTTATGGATTCAAGTTACTTATAAAATGATTAGACATTTAAATAACTTAAGATTAACATATACTTAAATACTAAACTGAGTCATAGGAAAGGCAATGTTACTCATATAGAATACTTCAGATTTAGCCATTGCATGAGCAGTCGATAAGGTATCTTTCTTAATCATAATCAAGTTAAGGTATCCAAATTAAAGCTCTTCTACCTACTTAAACATTCAGTGTAACCATTGTACAATTTAAAAATTTTAAAATATCCTAAATGATTGAGGTAGAATATCAGAGCTTTGTAATTTGAATGGCTTGATAATTACAAACAAATGTACCGCTACTCTGTTTAGTATATCATCATGGTATCTTACTCTTTAAAATTTTATTTATTTTTATATTGTTTTTAAAAATTAGATATTATTATGATGTGGTGCGAAGATCACAATTAAAATGGGTTATATATTTACATGTTGTGGCTGCACCTTGGAAGAAAAGCAATGACAAACCTAGACAGCAAATTAAAAAGCATAGATATCACTTTGCCTATGAAGGTCCATTTAGTCGAAGTTATGGTTATTGCAGTAGTCAGATACACATGTGAGAGCTAGACAATAAAAAAGGCTGAGCACCAAAGAATTGGTGTCTTCAAATTGTGGTGCTGGAAAAGACTCTTGAGAGTCCCTTGGACTGCAAGGAGATCAAACCAGTCAATTCTAAAGGAAATCAGTCCTGAATATTCATTGGAAGAACTGATGCTGAAGTTGAAGCTTCAAGACCTTGGCCACCTTATGCGAAGGGCTGACTCATTGGAAAAGATTCTGATGCTGGGAAAGATTGAGGGAAGGAGGAGGAGACAACGAGCATGCGATGGTTGTACAGCATCACTGACTCAATGAACTTGAGTTTGAGCAAACTCTGGGGGAGAGTGAAGGACAGGGAAGTCTGGCATGCTCCAGTCCATGGGGTCCCAAAGAGCTGAATGTGACTGAGTGACTGAATAACAACATGGCTGCACCATAGTAAGAAATACTTAGAAAATGATATGATGTATGGTTCTATTATGTAAGGACTATGATATTGTTTCATGGAATGAAATTAGCATAGGCTAATTAAAAAAAAAAATCCTTCACATATTCTGTCATTAGTTAATGGGCCTTCCCAGATGGTTCAGTAGTAAAGAATCTGCCTGCAATGTGGGAGATGCATTATATGCAGATTTGATCCCTAAGTCAGGAAGATCCCCTCACCAAGGAGGGCATGGCAACCCACTCCAGTATTCTTGCCTGGAGAATCCCTTGGACTGAGGGGCCTGGCAAGCTACAGTCCATAGCATCTCAAAGCATCAGATGTAACTGAGCAATTGAGCATGCATACATGCACACCATTATTTATTGCTTCCTAACCAAGAAAGTAATACAAGGCTTCTATGTGATGATCAATTGAAATGACAGCAGATTTCACTTCTGTAAGTTTGGGAAGCACAGACACATTTTTAGAAAAGCAGTAAAATTCAAACAAAAACTACTCAGATGAGGTATTCCTAAGGTATTCGTAAGTCAGATCATATCAGCTTGTTTAATTCAAAGTTTTATCTGGCCTTCAATTAGAACTAGAATATACAAACCTGCAGAGAAGAGAGCTATATTCATAGCTCTGAACTACTTTTTTATGACATTTTTCTGTACATAATCAGATTTTATGAGTTGACATGAACATTTCCAAAGCCATGGACTTTCTAAAATGGTTGGGGACATCATATTGTTTGATCTTTATTCAAAAGTTCTATGCATTTAATTCCTTACTTTATTCCCAAAGGATATTACACACTTCATTATACTATCTATAATAAAATAAAAGCTAATAATTATAATAAAGAAGCCAGATAAACAAGAAAGCAAATTGTGAAGAAAGGTCAGGAACAAAACCATTAAACAAAAATGCATGTCAAATTATCCTACATAATTAAATACTGCAATTTCATATGTGAGGTCCAAATAACTAAACCAGAGAAAAACAAGACAAAACAAAATATTAATCATAATCTTTAAGATAAAAGCTTAAAATATATAAAACAGTTATTTAGTATGCTACTTTCTGAGTAATTCTGATGCAAGTGCATGACAGAGAAAAACATATAAACTGATGATTTAGGAAGCTGGAGTAGGGTGAGGAGGAGGAAGTCAAGGCAATCTGTCAAAGTATGCACACACTTAAAGATTTGGCTCAATTAAGAAATAACATCAAGCATCAAGATCTGAAACTCAATTGCCTTTAAGATCCATACACTCACAGATGTGTGAAATTTCCTGATGCAACACAGTACTGGAAGGTGAAAGGGCAATCAACTGGTAGAATACATGCTTCCAATTTAAAAATAATAAGCTCTGGGTGACCAAAACCTAAACCTAAACCGAAATTTCAAAACAACTGCAAACCAACAAGCCCATCTAGAAGCCAAACAAGGCAACCAGGTTTACAATGTCAACCACTTTAGAAGAATATCTTGAGCACCACTCAAAGAGACTTAAAAGATACAGTAACTAATAAAATTCCAGTTTACATACACACTACTCTTCAATTAGGGGAGAATCATAATTTAGAAACATAGATGTGATTTTTATGGTTGCCCCATCACAGTAATTGAGAGCAGATTATATAGATGTTTGCTTTCTAGAATCATCATCAAAATTAGTATGGTAGGGTGTATATTAGCCTTTTTTGTTATTATTTCTGTTTCTCCACACTTATTTGCTAAGGACTTCAGCAGCAAACATAATTTTAAATTTGCAGAAAATTTACTCTCTGTTAGTAAGCCATAAGGCAGCAACAAAGCATGATTCATGAGAAACAATTCTACGTCTGAGTCGTAAATCATAGAACTACTGAAACTCCCAGCTAGAAGATACCAGAAGATAATATAATCGTTTCACAGATGAGGAAATAGCTACATAGAGAGATTAGGAAACTGACAGATGGGTCTACAGTTTAATAGTGATTGTAGGACTGGAACTTAAGTCTCAGGACTCCTGAATGACAATTTTGTTATGACATTCCACTATGACTTATTGCTTCCCATAATATATAACAGTTCAATATCAGACCATTTATTGTATTATGAGTTGTTAGATAGGGGTCAAAGGTTCTTCTGAACTAAATCTCTTAACTCTAAGAAATGTAATTTTTAAGGGCAAATAAATAATGTATTTGATCTCTGATAATAAATTATAGCAATGTTACATGTTTATATATTGTGTTTATATTACTACAGTATATTTTAGAAAATATGGAAAAGAAAAATTCAAATATTTTCTTAATATAGTAGAATCATGTATCAATCTGAAATAATATATTCCTATAGCCCAAACTAAATTACTGGTACTTCCCTCCACCCCCGAATGCAGTTTCTTTGAGTCCAATGTTTATATGTTTATAATTCAGATAGATGCATGAAATGTGGAAATATGGAACTGATAGAAAAATGCTCTAAAAGCAATGGTTAGAATCAGTAGTTAAATATATTTTTCTCCCTTTAATCTTTAAAAACATTTCTAAACTATAAACATTTTACTACTCATCATTCCTTAAGTCTAGCATCATACTACAAGATTTGATGAGTCAATTGCTAATGAGTCTAGATTGGGGGTATTTGCTTATTTGTTCTAACCATATAGCTTTTAAAATGTGCTTATTCTTATAAATATTTATTCAAAATTCAAAAGCAAAACAAGACTGAATACTACAAAATAAATTTTCCTTCAATTCAGACCCCAACCTGTTTAGTTCTCCTTTCTGAGTCAAAAATTTTCAGTTTCTTGATTCTCTCTTTTTAAAAAGAATTTAAGCATTTCAAAGTGTGTATATACATATATATTCTAAATATTTAGCTACATTTTCCAAAAATGTTTTTACAGTATGTAAAGATTTGGTATGGGCTTCCAAGAAAATTTTGATCATCTTTAAACAGCAAATAAGCAAATTTGGTACGCTTATGTTCACTTCAGTGCAAAGGTTGAGTTATCTTTTTACCAGGCATAATTCCAAACTTTACTTCAGAGTTATATATTTGCCAATTTTCTGTTCCTGAGAATAATTAAGGACCTTTAAAATGCTACTATTATTAACATCTACAGGAGACTAACTGTAAATAATAGTTAAACTACTCAAGATAAGTAAATACTAGGTCAAATAAATACCACTCACAATTTTCATTGATAATTGAAATCCCTGAAACAGTGTCCAGTCATAAAGATTTGAATAGATCTCACAATATACTAACTCATGGATAGTGTACTTTTTTATATCTAATCTCAGAATTCCTTCTGAGAGGAAACATTTTGATTAGGGATGAAAAATGTTATCAATGTATTGAAGAATCTTCAAGAAGATGCAGTAAAAAGGGGTGATGAAAATGAAGGGGATTGACTTTACATTTTCTTAGATCAAAAAGTGAAAACTTCCCCAAGTGGTTTTTAGCCAACACTGACTAGAAGAACTTTAAATGGTTCTTTAATTATAAAATCAAAAGTTTGAGAACTACTAGTTAAACAATGTTAACTGGTTTCTTTGCATATATTTTAGATAATTCAATAAACTTGATGCTCTGGGATGGGGACATAATACTTAGAATCTTCTAAATTCATATGTGTAAAGAACTATTTTGTTATTCCAGGTTATCTTCCCCCCACCCCCAGCATATCTTTTGGGATTAATGCTCTTACAATGCACTTCAAAAAAATGTGACTGTAGGCAGTGTTTGGAACCTGGATTATAGCTATAGAATGCTCCCACAGGCAACTAATACATCTTGACCTAAGTGCTTCTGCTTCAGTTTGAGTGGACCATCTATCTCTCCCCAGGTCAATGACTAACAGATATTTGAGAATCCCTCCAACGAATTGATGGAGGGGAAAAATCACCAGTTTATCCTTGCTCAGTTACCACCGAGAGTCTTTTATTTCAAGAACCTTGACACCTTTTGTAAATACAATTGGCTGCTGGAAGAATGAAGTGTATTAAACTTAAAGATTGTTTTCTAACCACAGGAGTCCAGACCAAGTCACTGGAAGAATTAGTGTATCCTAGTTCTTCAGACTTTTGGCTCAGTGTTTTATCATCCTCAGTCACTTGCTTTCCCAAAGCAGAAAGAACACAGGGAGAAGTAATTAAACAAAATTTCTTCCTTCTCTACAGGAAACCAAGATGACAATGGCAATTTGTTAAATTCTGGAAATAAGGGAGCAATTAAGAAGGAAATAAATCTTAAAGGATTTTCCTCAATCTTAAATGCCTTTTACAGCAGTCTATTACCAAGTGTCAGTGTGTATACTGGCTTCATCTGGAGCAATATCTTATACATATTGGTTATGTTAATAAATGTGGTGATTAATTGAGTGACTTAAATAATCACTGGCAAAGAGTAGTAAGGAGTAAAAATTAGTAGTTGAGCAGATTTCAAGACAATATGATTGAGAGTGTTTTATGTGGAAACAGAGAAGCTAAAAGTCCATGCCCATGAGAGTGCTGTGACAAACAAGGATACAAGAAAAGTCAAATGTTTGCTGTATGCGGTCTGACTCAGTTACATGAATGTAAATACTATGTGTCTGTCTTACTGGTTTCATCAAAAAACTCCATCTTTGTACTCAGTTCAGGAAACCCTCCTCTGTTTTAAAGTTTGGTCATCTTTCTAATGTAATCTAGTACTTCTCATGATTTATACTTGCCTATGCAACTCTAATTTTAATTAAAACTCATGATTAGAACATTATATCATATTAAACATAATAAAAAAATAAAAGAAACAAATGTTAGAAGCACTTGGGAACGTGTGTTTGTGCTGCGTGCAGGCTAAATTGCTTCAGTCATATCTGACTCTTTGAGACCCTGTAGACTGTAGTCAACCAGGCTCCTCTGTTCGTGGGGATCTTCCACGCAAGAATTCTGGAGTGGGTTGCTGGTGCCCTCCTCCACAGGATCTTCCTAACCCAGGGGTTGAACCTGCGTTTCTCACGTCTCCTGCATTGGAAGGCAGGTTCTTTACCACTAGCACCACCTGGGAAGCCCAAGTATTTGGGAATAAACACACACAGTTTTATCCCAGTTTGTAAAATGAAAGAATAAAGTTGAAAAAAAGTAAAGTAGTTTAATATTGGATCTTTCCGTTTGATGGCATTTAATGGGATAATTCTATATTACCAAATGATTTTTCTTAGAACAACGTTTTAAAATTCATATAGAGATGTAAAAAGGACAGTAGATATAAATCCTGCTGGAATTTGGCACTTTATGGTATGATGCTTTTCATATTTGTTCAGGTAGAAAAGAAATTTAGAAATTAATATTAGTAAACTCTTAATCCAAGACTATTATTATTGAGAATACTTTATGTATAAGGAATCCCACTGAAAATCTATCTTTTGCAGCCTGGCCCCAGTATTCTATCCCTAACTCCACTTTAAAAAACAGTGTGGCAAATCACTGAAATATTTACAGTTCTCATCTCAGATGCAAAATATCTTCTTATTTCTTTAAAATTAATTATTTTCAAAAAGTAGTATGAAAATTCCTTGAATTCCTTGTCATCCTTCTGAGGGTTCTTTAAGGGCTCTACTATAATTTCATAATATTAATAAATAATATTTACTTTCCCCACTCCTATTTATTCAAGACAATACAGTGGCAATTTCCTGAGGACCCATGACATGCAATGCTTTTGTAAAGTGACATATTTCAAGATAATAAATATCTAAATGACTAATACTTTCTAAGAGACAGATACACAATATTATAAAATACATTCAAATTATAAGATTAACAAGTGTATTTCACCAAAATATAATACAAAATGTTTTATATGGTTTCAGATTCTACATTGCAACTACCTTTAATCTCATCAACTACCACTTGACGAGATTGATGAATTATCTATAAAAAATATTCTCTATTACCTAAAAATAATATTCTCTATTATTCAAAATGCTACTAAATACTCCTTTCTTTGTAACTATGGATTTATGAGAAGCTGAATTTTTTCCATATATTTCAAGGGAAAGCACACAATGTGAAAGATTGAATGCAGCAGCAGATGGGAGAATCTGGCTGTCTTCTACTGTTTCGAAAATAATCATATTTTATTTAAATGTGTTATTTATATTAGTAATAGATTTAGTATTATTTTATTTAAATGAAATGATGATTATACATTTTCACAATTATAATTTTAATCTGATTAGTATTAATAGACATAGACCACATAAACAAAAGTTTTATGAGTACCTAATAACCTTTAGGAATCAAAAAGAGGTCCTGAGATTTAAAAGCTTGAGAACTACTATTAAAAAAGAAGCAGATGTCATGCAAATCAAGGAATCTCACATGTGCACATCACCATCATAATGTGACTATTTCTGTTAAATTTAATATAACAGAGTTGATTATGCCCCCAAAGTTTGTGAATCATTCCTTATAATTATTTGCATAACTGTCAAAAAGATCTTCAAAACATACCTATATTCCTTTTTGAATTATGGTTTTCTCCATGTATATACCAAGTAATGGACTTGTTGGGTTATATGGCGGTTCTATTTTTAGTTTTTTTAAGGAACCTCCATACTGTTCTCCATAGTGACACATGCACCCCAATGTTCATTGAAGCACTACACACAAGAGCCATGACAGGGAAGCAACCTAAATGCCCATAGTCAGATGAGTGGATAAAGAAGATGTGATACATATATACAAAGGAATATTACTCAGCCATATAAAGGGATGAAATTGGGTCTTTTGTAGAGACATGATTAGACCTGGAGTCTATCATACAGAGTGAAGTAAGCCAGAGAGAGATAAACAAGTATTGTATATTAACACATATATGTAGAATCTAGAAAACTGATACAGATGAACTTATTTGTAGGGCAAGAAGAGAGATGCAGACATAGAGAAGAGATGTGTGGACATGGTAGGGGGATGAAGTGGGAGATTGGGATTGACATATATACACCACCATGTGTGAAATAGGTGGCTAGTGGGAACGTAGTGTATAGCACAGGGAGCTCAGTTTGCTCTGTGGTGACCTAGAGGAGTGGGAAGGATAGGGGTAGGAGGGAGATCCCAAACCGTTGAGAAATGTGTATACATATACCTGATTCACTTTGTCACATAGCAGAAGTCAACACAACACTGTAAACAACTATGCCCCAACAAAAAAGAAAAAGTATACTTACAGTCCTTATTTATTTACAGGAAAAAATTCAGATTTCTAAAACACTGAGCAACTTTCAATTTCAGTTTTAAGATCCATATATATTGATGTCCATTAAAAGTATGTTTTTTTTTTTTAAATCTCATTCATTGAAATAAAATATACTGTCCATATTAATTGGCTTCTATAGGCCTTACCTTATGTGCTCATCTTTAACTACTCACCAATCTAGAACTAAAGGACACAATTCCAGGTGGAAAGATGAGGAACACTATTCAGACCATTGACTTTTTACATAGCAACAACTCCCTATGTCCCCTAGCATACTGGGGGAAAAGTTAAAAACTATCTTTTTTTCTACTAGATTCACAGCATCTGCAAATCATAGTGTTGTTAACTTTCTTTTACCACTTAACTCTTCTCTATAAATTTTAGAATCTATTGGAGACAAGAAGGATCAGAGGTAATAAGTTCTTTGATGGGAATATTTGACTAGATGTCTAGGGATTCATAATATTTGATATTTAGTGCTTTGTGACAGCAAGTGAAGCCAAAATGTAATATAATCAACTAGATCATTCATTGTGGGGAATAATGACTTTAGAAATTCTGTGTGTGTGAAGTTGACCACATAGACTGTGTTTCAGTAGCTGCCTGCTTGCACTATTATATCAGCTAATGAAGACTTTATGTAAATTATTACCGACTATAAATACTTAAGTTTAAAATGACACTAAAAACTTGACAATTGTCACTTGGTGAATACAAAATAGAAACACAAATCTTGTGAAGACAAATTAAATTTCTAAAAGAAATATTAGAGAAATAAAGCTAAATTAACTAACCCAAGAAATACTAGTAGTATTTGAAGGAAACAAAGGATATTAAAAAGAAAAGTTGAGTGAAATGAGTTTCACATGATTTGTAGGGGATGGGGGGATGGGCCAGAAAGAAGTGAAAAATTCACTATAATTGGAAGGCCAAATTTAATAGTCAACTACCAGCAAGCTCCTTCAAATAACATTTTACTTGTGAATTGATGAACATCAATCCTGTTGCTAATGTTTGCTTTACCTGCAGAAGAAAGTGGGATAGGAATTAACTAAGTATTAAATATTTTGAGCTTTTGAGTCCTGGTACCTTTCATTATCTTAGGATTCAAAACATTTTTAGTGTATTTAACTGGAAATCTCCAGAAGTCTCCTTTAGATAGCTGAAACATCTGAGACCAGTGTACTCCAAATTCAATATTTGGACACCCAGTTTTCACTTTCAGGCATGGTTCATTCTTCTACATCTTATTAAAATTATATCCACTCAGATAAAGCTTTATAAGTAGATTATAGATTGGTAGAAGAAATAAATAGATTTTCAAAAAAGGTCTAAATGTATAAAAGAGAGGTGATCATTGTGTGAAAGTGAAAATCAGTCATGTCTGACTCTTTGTGACCCAATGGACTATTGAAATCTCCAGGCCAGAATACTGGAGTGGGTAGCCTTTCCCTCCTCCAGGGGACCTACCCAACCCAGGAATTGAACCCAGGTCTCCTGCATTGCAGGCAGATTCTTTACCAACTGAACTATCAGGGAACAACTCAACAGTGACAATGACATTTTATCAATTTTCATGGTTATAGCAATCTTATCAAATTGATAAAGATTTATTTGTGGAATTTACCCACAAAATAACCCATATTCACTATTATTAAAATAATAAATTTAATAAATCTTAGAAGATTTCCTGTGATAATCTTTTGGTATAAAACTATTATATCCAGAATATATAAAGAATTGTCAAATTTCAACAGTAGAAGTTCAAACAATGTAATAGTTAAATGAGCCCACAACATGAGCAGGCATTTCATCTCAGAGGACATATAGATGGCAAATAAGCACATGGAAAGATGTTAACATCGTTAGATACTAGAGAAATTAGAATTAAATCTATAATGAGATATCACTATAAATTTACTGAATGGTTAAACTAAAGAAAAAACAGTGAAAGCACCAAATGCTGGTGAGGATACAGAGAAACTCTATTACTTTTACATTGTTGGAGGGAATGTTAAGTAATGTGACTACTCGGGAATGCAATTTGGCAATCGTTCTTTAACAAAACTAGACAGGCAACTATGTGACCTAGCAATAGTTTCCTGGAAGTTATTCCATAGAATGAAAAAAAAATCACAAAAACCCTGCACACAGAGGTTCATTAGCTTTATTACTAATATCAAAAAATGTTAACAGCCTAGATGCCCTTCCACAGATAAGTGGTTGCACAAGCTGTGGTAATCCATATCATGGGCTACTGAACAACAAAAAGAAATAAACAACTAATACTGAGAAAGATTCTCTCTTTGAGCAAACTCTAGCCAGGCTCCTCTGAGTCCTCTTCTCAACTAGGCCTTAATGGTGGCCCTAAAGACTTGCATTGGAACCAGGATAGTTAGGTCCATGAATTAAGGTAAATTGGAAGTGGTCAGACAGGAGATGGCAAGAGTGCACATCAACATTTTAGGAATCAGTGAACAATAACGGTCCCATCATTTCATGACAAATGGATGGGGAAACAATGGAAACTGAGAGACTTTATATTCTTGGGCTCCAAAACCATTGCAGATGGTGACTGCTGCTATGAAATTAAAAGACACTTGCCCCAGAAAGAAAAGTTATGACTGACCTAGACAGCATATTAAAAAACAGAGACATTACTTTGCCAACAAAGGTCCATATAGTCAAAACTATGGTCTTTCCAGTAGTCACGTATGGACGTGAGTTGAACTATAAAGAAAGCTGAACACTGAAGAATTAGTGCCTTTGAACTGTGGTGTTAGAGAAGACTCTTGAGAGTCCCTTGGACTGCAAGGAGATCAAACCAGTCAATCTTAAAGGAAATCAGTCCTGAATATTCATTAGAAGGACTGATGCTAAAGCTGAAACTCCAATAGTTTGGCCACATGATACAAAGAATTGACTCATTCAAAGAGACCATGATCCTGGGAAAGATTGAAAGCAGGAGGAGAAGAGGACAACAGAGGATGAGAAGGTTGGATGATATGACCGACTTGATGGACATGAGTTTGAGCAAGCACCATGAATTGGTGATGGACAAGGAAGCCTGGCATGTTGCAGTCCATGGGGTTGCAGAGTCTGACATGACTAAATGATTGAATTAAACTGAACTATAGTGAATCAGAATGGGCAGATTTAATTCAGATGACCCTTATATCTATTATTGCTGGCAAAAAAGTCTTAGAAGAAATGAAGTAGCCCTCATAGTCAACTAAAGAGTCTGAAATGCAGTTCAGTTCAGTTCATTCGCTAAGTTGTGTCTGACTCTTTGCAACCCCATGAACCACAGCACGCCAGGCCTCCCTGTCCATCACCAACTGACGGAGTCTACCCAAACCCATGTCCATTGAGTAGGTGATGCCACCCAATCATCTCATCCTCTGTCTTTTCTCCCCTTCTCCTCTTGCCCTCAATCTTTCCCAGCATCAAGGTCTTTTCAAATGAGTCAGCTTTTTGCATCAGGTGGCAAAAGTACTGGAATTTCAGCTTCAACATCAGTCCTACCAATGAACACCCAAGACTGATCTCTTTTAGAATGGACTGGTTGGATCTCCTTGCAGTCTAAGGGACTCTCAAGAGTCTTCTCCAACACCACAGTTCAAAAGAATCAATTCTTCTGCACTCAGGTTTCTTTATAGTCCATCTCTCACATCCATACATGACCACTGGAAAAACCATAGCCTTGACTAGATGGACCTTTGTTGACAAAGTAATCTCTCTGCTTTTTAATATGCTATCTAGGTTTGTCATAACTTTCCTTCCAAGGACTAAGCGTCTTTTAACTTCATGGCCGCAATCACCATCTGCAGTGATTTTGGAGCCCAGAAAAATAAAACCAGCCACTGTTTCCACTGTTTCCCCATCTATTTGCCATGAAAAGATAGGACCAGATGCCATGATCTTAGTTTTCTAAATGTTGAGCTTTAAGCCCACTTTTTCACTCTTCTCTTTCACTTTCATCTAGAGGCTCTTTAGTTCTTCACTTTCTGCCATAAGGGTGGTGTCATCTGCATTTCTGAAGTTATTGATATTTCTCCCAGCAATCTTGATTCCAGCTTGTGCTTCTTCCAGCCCAACGTTTCTCATGATGTATTCTACATATAATTAAATAATCAGGGTGACAATATACAGCCTTAATGTACTCCTTTTCCTATTTGGAACCAGTCTGTTGTTCCATGTCCAGTTCTAACTGTTGCTTACTGCATACACATTTATAAGAGGCAGGTCAGGTGGTCTGGTATTCCCATCTCTTTCAGTGTTTTCTACAGTTTATTGTGATCCACACAGTCAAAGGCTTTGGCATAGTCAATAAAGCAGAAAGAGATGTTTTTCTAGAATTCTCTTGCTTTTTTGATGATCCAGCAGATGTTGGCAATTTGATCTCTGGTTTCTCTGCCTTTTCTAAAACCAGCTTGAACATCTAGAAGTTCACAATTCATGTATTGCTGAAGCCTGGCTTGGAGAATTTTGAGCATTACTTTTCTAGCGTGTGGGATGAGTGCAATTGGTAGTTTGAGCCTTCTTTGGCATTACCTTTCTTTGGGATTGAAATGAAAATTGACCTTTCCCAGTCCTGTGGCCACTGCTGAGTTTTCCAAATTTTCTGACATATTGAGTGCAGCACTTTCACAGCATTATCTTTTAGGATTTGAAATAGCTAATCTGGAATTCCATCACCTCCACTAGCTTTATTCATAGTGATGCTTTCTAAGGCCCACCTGACTTCACATTTCAGGATATCTGGTTCTAGGTGGGTGATCACATCATCGTGATTATCTGGGTCATGAAGAATTTTTTGTACAGTTCTTCTGTGTATCCTGGCCACCTCTTCTTAATATCTTCTGCTTCTGTTAGGTCTATACCATTTCTGCCCTTTATGAAGCCCATCTTTGCATGAAATTTTCCCTTGTTATCTCTAATTTTCTTGAAGAAATCTCTAGTCTTTCCCATTCTATTGTTTTCCTCTTAGAGCTTTTAAAATTTTTTTCAGTTCTCTGATGCCATCAACATCCACTCATCCTGCTCCCTATTCCTTCATTATCCCATAAAATGCCCAGTTATCTCTGTACAAAGAGAAGTTCACTTCTCACTAAACTCCATTGCAGTCATATTGCTGTTGTTCAGTCACTGAGTCATGTCCAATTCTTTTTAACCCCATGAACTGCAGCATGCCAAGCTTCCTTGTCCTTCATTATCTCTCTTAATTTGTTTAAACTCATGTCTATTGAATTAGTGATGCCATCCAACCATCTCATCCTCTGTTGCCCCCTTCTCCTCTTCCCCTCAATCTTTCCCAGAATCAGGATTTTTTCCAATGTGTTGGCTCCTCGCATTAGATGGTCAAAGTATTGGAGCTTCAGCTTCAACACCAATACTTCCAAAGAATATTCAGGGTGAATTTCCTTTAGGATTGACTGGACTGATCTTCTTGCTGCTGAGGGACTCTCAAGAGTCTTCTCCAGCACCACAGTTTGAAAGCATCAATTCTTCGGCACTCAACCTTCTTTATGCTTTCTCACATTCACACATGACTAATGGAAAAACTATAGCTTTGAAAATATGGGGGGCAACAGAAGATGAGATGGTTGGATAGCATCACCGACTTGATGGACATGAGTTTGAGCAAGTGCCAGGAGTTGGTGATGGACATGGAAGCCTGGTGTGCTGCAGTCCATGGGGTTGCAAAGAGTTGGACACGACTGAGTGACTGAACTGAACTGAACTGACAATATGAACCCTTTGTCAAAAAAGTGATGTCTTTGCTTTTTAATGCACTAAGTTTGTCATAGCTATTCTTCCAAGAAGCAAGTGTCTTCTAATTTTGTGGCCACTGCAATAGTATATTACTGATTAAAATCTGTGTTTAACATTTTCATTAATGTCTGGGTTTATTTATCTTTGACAATACATACAACAGCCTGGATCAATCTCCAGAGAATTATGCTGAGTGAAAGGAAAAAAAAAAGTCAATCCCAATTTTACTGTATAATTTTATGTGTATAACATTCTGAAGTAACAACATTAGAAATGGAGAACAGACTAGGGGCCTCCAGGGATTGAGCTGAGGATGTGCAGGGATGGTCTGGAGGGAAGTGGGTGGTTTTATAAAAGGGCGAAGTAAGAGACCCTTGTGGTGAAGGCATTGTCATGTATCTTGACTATGTCAATGTCAGTATCCTGACTCTGATATTGTATAGCAGTTTTGCAAGACATTGGTAAAAAGTGGGCAAAGGGTTCACCAGACACTTTGCATTATTTTTTATAACTTGAAATCAATTTGCAATTAACTAACATTGTTAAAATTAAAATATACTCATGGTAATTAGAAATCTTATAGGGCTGATGTTTAAAAATAACAATGTCTTATCTAAAACTCAAATATTTTTGACATTTAAGGGTGTGTCTATAAATCCCAAAGAGATGATTTCATTATATATATTTATATATCTCCACAACTTCCTTATTTTTTGGTGTGAAGTTATTTTTAACATGCTGCTGTTATACTCAAAATCTTTTACTGTAAATGTCAAGGAGCTTGTTTTTTGATCACTTAGGACATGATGTATAGTAACCTCTCTTGAAGATATTATATAGAATGAAAATGTTTAACAAGTGTGTAATATTGATTATGTTACTTGGATTCTTTGAAACTCCTTAATTAAATCTGTAATATATGAGATATTTGAACCTAGATTATAAGGTAGTTCTTTGAGGATAAAATGACAATTTTTATAGGCATACACACTGCCACATGATAAAATAAAAATTAGGGGTTATAAGTAATATTTATAAATAAGTGTTATTCATTTGGAAATGGTTCAGGCTATGATGCAACTAATTACAACTGTATTATGCTTAAAACCCATTAGCTATTAAAATAAATATTCCTTATTTTGGGGAGAGATCATAGCATTTCCAGTCTACTGGAAGAAGTCTCTATAGCATGTTGTTAACTAACTTACCAGTGAGCAATTCAAATGATTGCAAATGATATTTTACTCTACAATCTATTACAATCTAGAAAGTTTCTATTGTGAATTGGCTCTATAACCAAGTAAGAAATACACCTCTCTAATTTCTCTCTTTTGTTCTTAATTCTACTTATTGAATAAACTCAGAGTGCTGTAGTGGTACAACACTCAGGATTATTATTTCCCAATTACAACTTTCAATTATTCTTAAATAAATTAAAATATTATTACCAATATTATTGGATTCAAATGCAAGCTGTCCAATTAAGAAACTTACATGTTTAAATCTGAATGGTAAAAATTCGGAGTTGTGAGGACAGATCCCCCCAAATTACACTTTTCCAGTTACATTCGATTTGGACCATCTTAGTGATGGCTTCCCAGGTGGTGTTAGTGGTAAAGAACCTGCCCGCCAATACAAGAGACACAGATGCTTCCTGGGTTGTGAAGGTCCCTTGGAGGAGGGCATGGCAACCCACTCCAGTATTCTTGCCTGGAGAGTCCTGCCGACAGAGCATCCTGGCAAGCTACAGTCCCTAGAATCACACGGAGCTGGACGTGACTGAAGCGACAGCATGCACACACATGCAATGATGCATTAAGAGTCTTGACAACATAAATCATCTAATACAGTGATGTTATCAATATAATAATTTTAATCAAAGTCATAAATATACCAAGTATATGCTTTATCTTCAAATTTCACATTAATAGTTTATACAAAACAGTCAAATTTCAATTTCTTTAAATTTTTACTGCCTTATTTGGCCTCAGAATATTTTATCTTTCACTCCACATTTATTTGTTTACTCCAAATGTAATTTTCAAGCTTATAGTATTTTATATCTATTTTATTTATTCACTGATAGAAATAATTAATCAGACCTGGAGAGTCTATAAAGCTATACCTTGTTCTCAATAAAATGCTTCTACTAAGATTATTTATCAAATGAAAGACTCCTCTAAAATGTAACAGGTTTGAAACTTCTGTAATGTGTTTGAACTTATAAGCATAAATCTTCAAATATAAGAGTTCATGTCAGTCTTAAAATGTTGACTACATTCTTTGTTTTATGAACTTCATTTGACTGATAACTTAATTCTGACAATTTCATTATAAAAATTCTGAGTTTTGAATAAGCTATTCTTTTCCCATTGTGAACTCTTGGTACTCTTGTCAAAAACCAGTTGACTATATGTGCATAAAATTTTTTCCTGAGGTCTTTATTCTCTTTCATTGCTCTATATGTCTGTCTTTATGCCAGTACCATAGTGTTTTGATTACTTAAGATTTATTTTCTGAAATCAGAAATAGTGATGCCGCTAGCATCATTCTTTTTTCTCAAGATTGCTTTGGTTATTCTGGGTATTTTGTGATCCATAAAACACAATATCATCAGGGAAATTCAAATCAAAATTACAATGAAAGTTCACTTCACACAATAACAAGTGCTGTCAAGGATATGAAGAAAAGGGAACTCATATTCTGATGATGGGACTGTAAATTGGTACAGCCCCTATGGAAACATTACAGTGTTTCCTCAAAAAATTAAAAATAATACTATCATAGGATCTACAAATTTCACTCCTGGGTATATATCTGAAGAAACCAAAATACTAATTCAAGAAGATATATAGACCCCAGTATTCACAGCATCACTATTTACAACAATCAAGATGTGCTACTAACCTAAGTGTCCATCAAGAGATGAATGGATAAAAAGAATGTGAGACATAACTATCTATCTAAATATCTATCTATATTACCCAGTCGTAAAAAGAATGAAATTTTGTCATTTACAACAGCATGGATTGACCTAGATTCTATTATGCTTAATGAAATAAATCAGACAAAGACACTGCATATTTTTGCTGATATGTGAAATCTAAAATATAAAACAAAGGAATAAAGCAAAACAGAAACAGAATCACAGATACAGAGAACAAACTAGTTGTAATCGATGGGAAGAGAGGTGAGGGAAGGACAAAATAAAGGATATTAAGAAGTAAAAACCTATATCACAAAAGGGAGTAACATACAACACAAGACTATAGCTAATAGTTGATAATAATTTTAGGTGGAGTATAAGCTATAAAAATACCTGATCATTACAAAACACAACTGAAAATAATATTATACATCAACTATACTTTAATTTTTTTTAATGAGAATTTTTGTCTATTTCGCTAAGATATGCCATTGAGATGTTGACAGGGATAGCATTGAACCTATTGAACTGTGAACTTGTCATATAGCATCTTTGTTATTTTGAGGTGCATCCTTCTATACCTCATTTATAGTATTTTTATATCATAAGAGGATATGCATTTTGTCCAAAGATTTTTCTGCATGTGGAGATGATCATGTGATTTTTACCGTTCATTCTTTTAATGTGGTATATCACATTGCTTGATTTGTGAATATTGAACCATCCTTCTCAAAGATAAATCTCACTCAATCATGGTGAATGATCCCTTTAATGAATTGTTGGATTTGGTTTGCTATTCTTTTGTTGAGGTTTGTGTTCATCAGGGATGTTGGCCTGTAATTTTCCTTTCTTATAGTATCTTTGACTGATTTTCATATGAGGATGATACTGGCTTTGTAAAATGAGTTTGGCAAGGTTCTATTCATGCTTCCCTCATAGCTTAGTCAATAAAGAATCTGCCTGGAATCCAGGAGACCTGGGTTTGATTTCTGGGTTGGGAAGATCACCTGGAGAAGGAAACAGCAACCCACTCCAGTATTCTTGCCTGGAGAATCCCATCGACAAAGGAGCCTACCAGGCTTCGCAAGAGTCGGACTTGACTTAGTGACTAAACCACCAGCAACAAGGTTATGTTCTCTTCAATGTTTGAAAGTGTTTGTGGGACAATTGAATATCCATATGCACACACACACACAAAAAAAATGAAATTGGTTCCCCATATTTCACCAAACACAAAAATCAACTCATGATGAAATAAAACCTTAAATGTAAAACCTAAAACTATAAAACTCCTAAACTAAAACCTAAAGCCTAAAACTATAAAAATCCTAAAAGAAAACACAGGGAAAACACAGGGGAAAGCCTCTTGATCTTGGTAGTGATTTCCTGGATATGACACCAAAAACAAGGGTCAAAATGGACAAGTGGGATTATACCCTAAAAAAACACACAAAAACTTCTACATAACAAAGGAAACAATCAGCACAATGAAAAAGTAACTCATACAATGAAAGAAAATATTTTCAAACCATATATCTAATAAGGGATTAATTTCCAAAATATGTAAGGAACTCCTATAACTCAATAGTAATAAATAAGTAAATAAATAAACTTGATTTAAAGTGGGCAAAGGACTCAAATAGACATTACTCCAAGTAAAACATGCAAGTACCCAGCAAGTATATATTGAAAGATACTCAACAACATTATCAGAAAAATGCAAATTAAAACCTGTTAAGATGGTTGTTATAAAAAATGGAATGAGTGTTAGCAATGAAGGAGTGAATTGGAAAACTTGTGTACTATTGGTAGGAAGGCAAAGCACTATAGTGGCTATTGAAAACAGTGTGGAGGTTCCCCCCAAAATTAAAAATAGAACTTCTATGTGATTAAGCAATTCCACTTCTGGGTCTATATCCAAAAGAACTGAAATTAGGATATTGAATAAATATTTGCATTCATATATTCACTGCAGCATTATTCATAATAGTCAAGCTATGAAGACAACCCAAGTATCCACTGACAGATACATGGATAAAGAAAATGTTTTATTTAGGTAAAATTAAATCCTATTTGGCCTTAAAACCAAGGAAGTTCTATGTGCAGTTTGCGACAACATGGAGGAACCTGGAGGACATTAAGCTAGATAAGTCAGTGATAGAAAGCCACTCTTGTATGACTCCACTTACCTAAGGTAGAGAGAGAATATACTAGTTCTTGCCAGCAAAGAGGGAGTGGGGACAATGTTGTCCAGGGAGTAAAGTTTTAGTTATGAATTCAGCTAGAGGAGTAAGTTCTACAATACAGTGCTATATATAGTATTGTAGTCAACAGCACTTCAAAATTTGTGAAAAGAAGAGTCCGTTGGAGATCAAACCAGTCAACCCTAAAGGAAATCAACCCTGAATATTCATTGGAAGGATTGGTGCTGAAGCTCCAATACTTTGGCTACCTGATGTGAAGTGCCAAATCATTCATTGGAAAAGATTCAGATGCTGGGAAAGATCGAAGGCAAAAGAAGAAGTGGGCAGCAGAGGAGGAGATGGTTAGATCGCATCACTTACTCAATGGACTTAAATTTGAGCAATTTCTGGGAGAGGTGGAGGACAGAGGAGCCTGGCATGCTGCAGTCCATGAGGTCACAAAGAGTTGGACATGATTTAGAGACTGAACAACTTAGACCTAGGTTAACTATTCTTCCCACAAAATAATAATAATATCAAAAACAAAGGCATAAAGGTTGTTTCCTATATTTTAGTACCAAAGGTTTTGATCTGCTTCAAGAACATTCCAACTGAATACACACTGTTAAAGGCAATTTGTATATCACTGTAAATTGGAAGTACTGGTTTTCTTGTGGCCACTGTTCTCCTGGCCCAAAGTTTTTGAGTTCACAATGGATTTGCAACATAACTGCATGATATACTTAACTAATTTCAAAATAAGAGTACACTTTCTGTATGCATTACACCAAGTTCTTATTTGCTTTATATTATGCCTAATAGTAAAAGATATGAAAAACAAAGTTTGGTAATATAATAGAAAAATTAACAGTAGGCAAGTGATAGCTATTTTTAAGTATAGAGCACCTTCCTTTATAATTTCATAGTGCTGATCTCTTCTTTACAGTAGCCACCAGCCCATATGACTACTGAGCACTTGAAATTGGTTTTAAGTTTACTATACACATCAGAAATCAAAGTCTTATTAACAGTATGAAAAAGAATGCAAAATAAATTATTAATAAGGCTTATATTAATTATTTGAAATGATGCATTGGTTATTTAAATCATATAAATCAATTCTTATAATTTAAGATTGTATTTAACATTTTTAATGAAACCATTAGAAAATATAAACTACATACATGTTTTGCAAACTGTTTCTATTGAAACAGTCCTACCATAGTGTTTTATCCATATTCCTTATAAATATTCATCTTATTGCATGACGGTGAATTGTATGTGTGTCTTCTAATAACTCACCAAGCAATGAGCTCTTTGGAGTCATTGATTATAGCTTCCTTATTATTTTCAAAGCATAATCATATGCCTGGCACACATTGGATAATCAAAAAGAGATGTTAAAGTAGTTTCTGATTAATTTCACTTTTAAAATAACAAAATTGGTCCAAAAACCCAGCAAAGAGGTAAGTTCTGTAAAACAACTTTTAAAATGTCCTTAAACAGTTATGTTTAGCAATTAAAACTCATTTTTTAAAGATGTAATTATAGTGTTCAATCAAGCAATTATCTCTTGTCTAATGACCCTATGTTAGCTGGATTGTGCATATTTAACTTCCAGCACCACCTACATAAGATTCAGGTCTGATCTAAATTAAATCACTTACAATTACATAGTGGAACTGAAAATAGATTAAAGGGGTTAGATCTGATAGACAGAGTGCCTGAAGAACTATGGATGGAAATTTATAACGTTGTATAGGAGGTGTTGATTAAAACCATCCCCCCAAAAAAGAAATGAAAAAAGCCAAAATGGTTGTCTGAGGAGGCCTTACAATAGCTGAGAAAAGAAGAGAAGCAAAAGGCAAAGGAGAAAAGGAAAGATACACACATTTGAATACAGAGTTGCAAAGAACAGCAGGAGAGATAACAAAGCCTTCCTCAGTGATCAGTGCAAAGAAATAGAAGAAAACAACAGAATAGGAAAGACTAGAAATCTCTTCAAGAAAATTAGAAATACCAAAGGAAAATTTCATGCAAAGATGAACACAATAAAGAACAGAAATGGTATGAACCTAACAGAAGCAGAAGATATTAAGAAGAGGTGGCAAGAATACACAGAATTGTACAAAAGAGATCTTAATGATCCAGATAACCACTTGGTATGATCATTCACCTATAACCAGATATTTTGGAGTGTAAAGTCAAGTGGTCTTTAGGAAGTATCACTATGAACAAAGTAGTGGAGGTGATGGAATTCCAGTTGAGCTATTTCAAATCCTAAAAAAATGCTGCTGTGAAAATGTGGCACTCATATGCTAACAAACTTGGAAAACTCAGCAGTGGCCACAGGACTGGAATAGGTCAGTTTTCATTCCAACCCCAAAGAAAGGCCATGCCAAAGAATGCTCAAACTACTGCACAATTGCATTCATTTCACATGCTAGCAAAGCAATGCTTAAAATTCTCTAAGCTAGGCTTCAACCGTATGTGAACTGAGAATTTCCAGATGTTCAGGTTGGGTTTAGAAAAAGCAGAACAGAGATCAAATTGCCAACATCCATTGGATCATAGAAAAGGCAAGAGAATTCCAGAAACAAATATCTACTTCTGCTTCACTGACTACACTAAAGCTTTTGACTGTGTGAATCACAACAAACTGTGGAAAATTCTTAAAGAGATGGGAATACTAGACTACCATACCTGCCTCCTGAGAAACCTGTATGCAGGTCAAGAAGCAACAGTTAAAACTGGACGTGGATCAACGTTTGGTTCCAAAATGGGAAAGGAGAACATCAAGGCTACACATTGTCAGCTTGCTTATTTAACTTATATGCAGAGTACATCATCAGAAATGCCAGTCTGGATGAAGCACAAGCTGGCATCAAGACTGTAAGGAGAAATATCGATAACCTCAGATGTGCAGATGACAGCACCCTTATGGCAGAAAGCAAAGAGGAACTAAAGAGCCTCTTGATGAAGGTGAAAGAGAAGAGTGAAAAAGCTGGCTTAAAACTTAACATTCAAAAAACTAAGATAGTGGCATCTGGTCCCATCACTTCATGGCAAGTAGATGGGGAAACAATGGAAATAGTGACAAATTTTATTTTCTTGGACTCTAAAATCACTGCAGATGATGACTGCAGCCATGAAATTAAAAGACGCTTGCCACTTGGAAGCAAAGTTATAACAAACCTAAACAGGGTTTTGCCAACAAACCCGACAAACAGGACCTTTGCCGACAAAGGTCCATCTAGTCAAAGTTGTGATTTTTCCACTAGTCATGTAAGAATGTGAAAGTTGTACCATAAAGAAGGTTGAGTGCCAAAGAATTGATGCTTTTGAACTATGGTGTCTCAGAAGACTCTTGAGACTCCCTTGGACTGCAAGATCAAACCAGTCAGTTCGAAAGGAAATTAATTTGGAATACTCATTGGAAAGACTGATGCTAAAGCTGAAGCCCCAATACTTTGGCCACCTGATGAGAAGGGCTGACTCATTAAAAAAGACCCTGATGCTGGGAGTGATTTAAGGCAGGAGGTGAAGGAGATGACAGAGGACGAGAATGTTGGATGATATCATTGACTCAAAAGACATAAGTTTGAGCAAGCTCTGGGAGATGTTGCAATGCAGGGAAGGCTACTGTGCCGTCCGTGGAGCTGCAAAGAGTAATATACAACTGAGTGACTGAACGACAAGAACCATCTAAATATACCACATTGCCCTAATGTTTTAAAATGTTTTGGCCTATATTTGGAGTAACTGTCACTCAAAAAGAGAATAAGAACACACTGTAGGACTCTTAAATCTATAAGCTGATTTTACAGAAATATTTAGAAGGAAATACAGAGATACAGGCAATAGTAAAGCATGCTTGGATTTTGGCAGTATGAGTTTATGCAAGGAAAATAAAAGTTTACTTTTTTTGGCTATTATAAATATCTCAGAATTCTGATAGACAAGTGTCTTACTTAAAATGTTTTCAATAGAAATCTTACAACCGACTCGCTTAGCTATGAACAATATGTTGAGATATGGTTTACTTCTTAGATAAGTTGTTCTCACCATAATTTTTATGGCAGGAAAAAGTCACTAGGTAGATAAATAATTTGATTATAAGCACTTACTCAAAGTGAGGCTTTTATATATTAAAACACTAAATTGTTCACTTATAACAAAACCATACATTAGCAAGATATACATTGCAATGTTTCTCAATTTAAAATATATTTTGCCTCTTTTCAAGAAATCTCCACACTGTTCTCCATAGTGGCTGTACTAGTTTGCATTCCCACCAATAGTGTAAGAGGGTTCCATTTTCTCCACACCCTCTCCAGCATTTATTGCTTGTAGACTTTTGGATAGCAGCCATCCAGTCAGGATGGCTTGTGCAAAAGCTGTTAAGTTTTATTAGGTCCCATTTGTTTATTTTTGCTTTTATTTCCAATATTCTGGGAGGTGGGTCATAGAGGATCCTGCTGTGATTTATGTCAGAGAGTGTTTTGCCTATGTTCTCCTCTAGGAGAAGTTAAAAAACTGGAAATAGAACTGTCATATGACCCAGCAATACCACTTCTGGGCATACACACTGAGGAAACCAGATCTGAAAGAGACACGTGCACCCCAATGTTCATCGCAGCACTGTTTATAATTGCCAGGACATGGAAGCAACCTAGATGCCCATCAGCAGACGAATGGATAAGGAAGCTGTGGTACATATACACCATGGAATATTACTCAGCTGTTAAAAAGAATTCATTTGAATCAGTTCTAATGAGATGGATGAAACTGGAGCCCATTATACAGAGTGAGGTAAGTCAGAAAGATAAAGAACATTACAGCATACTAACACACATATATGGAATTTAGAAAGATGGTAATGATAACCCTATACGCAAAAGAGAAAAAAAGACACAGATGTACAGAACAGACTTTTGGACTCTGTGGGAGAAGGTGAGGGTAGGATGTTTTGAGAGAACAGCAGGTATATTATCTGTGGTGAAACAGATCACCAGCCCAGGTGGGATGCCTGAGACAAGTGCTCGGGCCTGGTGCACTGGGAGGACCCAGAGGGATCGGGTGGAGAGAGAGGTGGGAGGGGGGATCGGGATGGGGAATACGTGTAAATCCATGACTGATTCATGTCAATGTATGACAAAACCCACTGCAATGTTGTGAAGTAATTATCCTCCAACTAATAAAATAAAAGAAAAAAAATATATTTTGCCTCATAAGGAATTCTACCTTCAGTTTCCATATATTTCTTTTGTAAATTGAAAGGCTTTTTAAAAATTTATGGGATATTAAACAATGTCAAAACTTATCTAAACTGCCCTAACTCCCAAAATGCAACTTTATAATTTGGTATACAATATAATTTTTCTTGAAATGAAATGCATTCAGAAATAAAGTAGGCTCTTTTCGAGTAGTTTAATATTACGCAATCAAAGTAGCTCCTAAATCTGTCTTCATAATTTTACTATTCATCATTGCCAAAATAAGGTGAAATCAATATTGTGGTGGCAGCAAACAGTACAGGAAATTAGAGACAAGCAAACAGAAGCTGAGACCTTCAGCATTTATGTGATTGACAGCTTCCTGCAAAATAGCTAATCATCCTGACAAGACTCTGTTTCATGAAAATGAGTCGCTAGATTGAGAGCTGTCAGGATCAATAAATGTGCATTTTAAAATTATAGTCAAACTAATTTATGTGCAATTTGTTTAAAATTATTTCCTTCTTACATATTCGGTGTCCTTCATTTAACAGCATTACTGGGTTATAATAAACGGCTCTGAGTTGAAATATGTCTGTGCTACTAATGGACAAGATTATGGTTGTACTCAACTAATAAATTAGCTATTTATTCTTCTAAACATTGACTTCTAAAAGATAATCAATATGATTCTAATTTACTAATTTAGTGTTACCAAAATCAGCATTATCATTATGAAATTTAAGATACATACATCTGCATATGTTCAATGACTAGAAAACAGGATATGCTCAATAAATATTTGTGGATTTAAGTGATAACAAAACTCAAAATAGTTATAGCATCTTTAACTAAATACACAGCAATTTATTCATTTTTACCTGTTATTTAAGGTGCAACTGGCCCTGGACTATTATTACTAACATTCACCTCTGCTTTCCTCATAACTATCAAATTTCCCTATTAATATGTTTCCTTAGCACAGCATTATATTGTGGGACTTTCCCTAAAGTACAAAATCAGTGTTACACCTGAGTGCTTTCCCTCCAACAGTGTTTTTTTTTTTTTTTCTTCATCTTCTGCTGACTAAAATGTACCTTTCTACAACTTCTTTATTATTGATTTAGTTTGACAGACTAACACACTCAAACTACATAATCAGGTTTATAATCTATACTCATGATTGTGTCATTAAGATCTGTCAGTAAATATTTTTAAACTTATAATTTCCTAATTAAAGAAAGGAACCCTTGCAGAATTCAAAGAAAAGAATTTTAAACTTCCCAAAGTAGGTAATGGGTTATAGAAATCATATAATTCAAATGAATTAAATATCGCTAAAATCTCCTATAATGACTACTAGGTCATATTTCCAGGCAACTTCATGAAGTGACATGACATTTTAAAAGTTTTCCATTGGAGTATAGTTACTTTATAATACTGTGTTATGACAAGACATATATTTAACACTTGTCAAAATGCTATGCATCTAATTTTATTAAACTTAAAAAAGAAATACACTGCCTGGCAAGCAACAGTTAATATAAATGCTTAAATTGCTTAGGTTATATATATATGTATATATATGTATGTATGTATGTATGTATACCTTGCTTTGACTTGTTTTCACTTATTTCAAAAGAGCTAGATAGAAATTTTGTAAGTTTAAGTTTGCAATATCAAGAAACAAGAGAAAAATGTGTTAATTTTAAAGATGACGTGTTTTCTGGTTTATAGGTATATCAATTTCCTAAGGCTGCCATAACAAAGCATGACAAATTGTGTGATGCAGACAGAATCAGTTTACTGTCACTGTTTACTGTTGACCAGTTTATTTACTGTTAACCAGTAAGTAAGCTAAATTACTTACTGTTAATCAGTTTACTTACTGTTAACCAGTTTACTGTCTTACAGGAGTCTAGAAGTGCAAGATGGTAGTGTTGACAGACTTTCTTCCTTCTGAGGCCTATAATGTACAAGTTTCTGATGGTTTGCTAGCAATCTTTGGTATTCGTTGTCTTGTAGATGTTATAGCACCCTGATCTTTGCCTTCATCTTCACATTGCATTATCCTTGTTATAGGTGCCTATGTCCAAATTTCCCTTTTCATAAGAATACCAATCAGATGGATTAGGAGCCCACCTTACTCCAGCATCACTTTCTCTTAACTCAGCTAATTAACATCAGTAATTCTATATGTTTCCAAATAAGGTAACATTCTGAGGTACTGGTGATTAGGAGTCCAACATATGAATTTTGGAGGAACACAAATCACACCTCAACAACATAAAAATCTAGGCTATCTGAATTTTGTCTACTTTATTTAAATCAAATTTATTAAGAGAAAAAGGAGGAAAAAAACAAAAATTGTCTTTGATCTATGACTTGAATTAGGTGCTTTGCCACCCTAAGAATCCTGTCTTCAACTAATGTGAGAGTATTTTAAAAATTGCACTTTTCACTGAAGAAAAGCAAAAGTAATGTTTACCATTTGGATAATAGACATTCTTTTCTTCTCACAATGAGATAAACTATGTTCGTCTTTATAAAAGCAAGACACTCTTCTGAGTGCATAGCACTCAGGAATTAATAGCATTTTTTGAAGACAGTGGAGAGAGAAAGCTACACTGATATTGGTCTCTACTAGCTGCCAACTGGAGTGCTATTTTTAAATCTATTACATTACAATTTACTCAAATCCATGTAAGAGATATACTGACACAATTTATTTCAATAGTTACATTGGGTTTTTTTTTTTTATATTTTTAGGATCACATATATTAAGATTGATGTCTTAAATTCTCATGATGTTATTTACTAATATTGACACATATTCTCCTCTATGTGACTAGTGGGTCCTCAGCAGTTGTCTTTACATTTTTCTTCTAATAATATCAGATGCTAAAGCTCTGCTGGAAATAATAAAGTTAAGAGAAATGTTTTTAATTTGGTTCTTCTCTCTTTGTTTCTTAATGAGTCTTGCTAATGGTTTGTCAATTTTGTTTATTTTTTCAAAAAACCAGCTTTTAGCTTTGTTGATTTTTGCTATGGTCTCTTTAGTTTCTTTTGCATTTATTTCTGCCCTAATTTTTAAGATTTCTTTCCTTCTGATAACCCTGGGGTTCTTCATTTCTTCCTTCTCTAATTGCTTTAGGTGTAGAGTTAGGTTATTTATTTGGCTTTTTTCTTGTTTCTTGATGTAAGCCTGTAATGCTATGAACCTTCCCCTTAGCACTGCTTTTACAGTGTCCCATAGGTTTTGGCTTGTTGTGTTTTCATTTTCATTCATTTCTATACATATTTTGATTCCTTTTTTGATTTCTTCTATGATTTGTTGGTTATTCAGAAGTGTGTTATTTAGCCTCCATATGTTTGAATTTTTAACAATTTTTTTCCTGTAATTGAGATCTAATCTTACTGCACTGTGGTCAGAAAAGATGACTGGAATGATTTCAATTTTTTTGAATTTTCCAAGACCAGATTTACGGCCCAGGATGTGATCTATTCTGGAGAAGGTTCCGTGTGCACTTGAGAAAAAGGTGAAGTTGATTGTTTTGGGGTGAAATGTCCTATAGATATCAACTAGGTCTAGCTGGTCCATTGTATCATTTAAGGTTTGTGTTTCCTTGTTGATTTTCTGTTTTGTTGATCTATCCATAGTTGTGAGTGGGGTATTAAAGTCTCCCACTATTATTGTGTTACTATTAATTTCCTCTTTCATACTTGTTAGCGTTTGCCGTACATATTGCGGTGCTCCTATGTTGGGTGCATATATATTTATAATTGTTATATCTTCTTCTTGGATTGATCCTTTGATCATTATGTAGTGTCCTTCTTTGTCTCTTTTCACATCCTTTATTTGAAAGTCTATTTTATCTGATATGAGTATTGCGACTCCTGCTTTCTTTTGGTCTCCGTTTGAAATGAAATTCATTTGTTTTTCTGGATAATCCCAAAGCATAATTTCCTCTTTTTAAATTTTTTTATGTGGATCATTTTTAAAGTCTTGAATTTGTCACATACTGCTTCTGTTTTATTTTTGTTTATTTATTGGCTTCAATGCATGTGGGATGTTATCTCCCTGACCAGAAATCCAACCTGCACTCCCTGCATTGGAAGGTAAAGTCTAAACCACTGAACTATTAGCAAAGTCCCCATAACTTCTTTTTGAAGCAGGTACCTCAACATAATTTCCTCAAGATTAAAAAGTTAACTGAGTATTTCCCTCTGACTTCAGTAGGAATATGAACAGATGAAGTCATCTTTATTAAAATGAACATGTCTCATGACTCTTCATGTTTATTCTTGTAGTAAAGTCTGACTTCTTTACATATATATATATATATATATATATATATATATGACTGTCATATTTTAACCCTAACCCTTTCCTCTCCACCCTCTGTCCCTGATTTAAGAAAGTTGCTAAGTTTGGCAATGCAGGAAAACCATATGCAGGAACCTACACCAATCCCTAATCACTATAAAAAACAAAACAAGAAAATGAAAACCAGAGAATAACCAAGTCAGTCTCTTTTCTAGCTCTCTCAAAGCATTCTGAATCCGGTTTGGAGTCCTGCTAGTCTCTCTAACAATAATAGACATTTTCATACCCTCTTTGTGTGTATATGTGGCATCATTAGTACAAACACCTAAACCAGATCTTGAGTGGGGAACCATCCTGATTCTTCAGGTACACTAACTTTGCTTTGTATGTCTTTCTTAAACATCCACTGGAGAATAATTATGCTTTTATGTCTCTGTGTTTAGTCGCTTAGTCGTGTCTGATTCTCTGTGACCCCTGGACTGTAACCTGTCAGACTCCTCTGTACCTGGGGGTTCTCCAGGCAAGAACATTGGAGTGGATTGCCATGCCCTTCTCCAGAAGATCTTTCCAATCCAGGGATTGAACCCAGGTCTCCCACATTGCATGCAGATTATTAATTGTCTGATCCACCAGGGAAGACATTGAAGATTTCTGTTTAAAATCTTTAATAAATCATGATGTTCTAACTAATGAAAATGATTTCTATATAGGCTTGAGTTAATAGAACTATATATAGGGTAAAAAAGACTTTCATATAAGCATAGATGTCATATGCTTTCCTTGGTTTGCTTTTAGCTTTGGGGTGGTGGGGACTGAATACCATCCAAATTTCCTTTTGTGATTATTGTTTTCAAATGTAATTACTTTGAACTAGCCAAATATATTTAATTCAATTCTAAGCAAGGAAGAAGTAAACATCATGTTTCTTTTAGCAAATAACTTTACATTATAACTGATGTTATAACTGATATGCTTGAGCTGCTGGCCCTTAGAGTTTCCAATGACTTGTTAGTAATTCCCAATTATTCATTCAGTAATATCATATTGATAATATCTTGCTTTCAACTATACTGGGATTATTTACCCCATGTAAATGGGAAAATTATACAAATCAGGACTCCTTTTTTGAGAGCACAGTTAGATTTTTAAAAGGCAAACACAGACAAATGATTTGATATTGTTCTCAACAGCAGTGAAGCAGTGTTTTAGGTATTTTGAAATCAATCAAATTAAAATTTGCAAACAAATCAAAATAAGATAAGAGATACACTGACAATTTTTTTCCACTGGGTATGTGAAACATTATGCAACATTAAATGCATTAAACATAATGCAACATTAAACTCCACTGGAGTGCTAGCAGAAAAAATTCAGGAATAGACTGAATATACATTAGAATAAAATGTTATCTTCCATATATATCTTGGGTTTATTGGCTAAAGAACATTTTTTTTTCAAACGTCTTCTCTCTATAAAAAATACAAATAAGTGTTTAAGTAAATAGTCTTACTTAAGACTAGATATTGAAATAGCCTGAAAAGTTATTTACCATAGTGTGAGTCCTCCATTTGAAAAATAAGTCATAATTTCTGGGAGCTGAAATCCAAGAGATTCTAATTCTATTGTAACAATAGAAACTAATTCTGAAAATCATAAATTTTTTTCTACTAGAAATATGAGTACCCTTCATTTCTTACAACTCAAACTTGACCTTTTGAATATCTCTCATTAAGAAGATTTCCTCTGATAAGAAAGGACATCCATACCTGGGGCACTGACTAACGTCATCGAAATCTGTAGAATTGTTTCTGGCTAGTAATTGAGCAACAGATGTTAAAGCCAGATTGCCAGATCATTCTCTCACATTCATTAAAAAAAAAAAATAAAACAAACTACTAAACACAAAGTACTATTTTGCAAAATATGGCATCACTTGTTTGATCTTATGTATGTTAATTAATAAGACAAGTGACAGCAGTTTATTAAGTATTTATAGAGATCTGTTTAAGAGATCCCTTAAAATGATTAGTATTTTGAGAACAAAATGGTTATATATGGAAAGGAAAACTAGCAGAAAATTATTGAAGAATGTCAGTGGATACAAAGAAGTAAATAAACACATACTTTTTGATAAAATTAAAGATCTATGCTATTGCAATTTTGTTTTGGATACTTAGAAATATAAATATTTATTAAAATCCAATGATGAATAAAATAGCTATAAGATTATGAACAGCTTTGGTTTGCTATTTAAAATTCTTAAATTTATTGTTTATCATAAAACAGTTTAATGAAAGGGAATTCACAGAAGAACCACTAAATGTCTCAAAGACTATCTAAAGCACACAACATATCTTAGTCATATATAACATTCTTTTTTAACTGCATCTTATGAGGAAACAATCTCAGAGGTGCTAAAGCATCTGCTCATGTTGATCCAGTGATTCATATTAAGAGGGATAACTAAATTTGAACTTAAATTGCTCAATTGTAAAATGCATGGTTTTTCTTCTAAAGCTCAGTACTTGATTAAACTAGCATTATAGTCCTTTTTGATGTGTGTGTGTGTATATATATATATATATATATATATATATATATATGGAGTATCTATACTCAGTGGCCTCATTAATTTCATGCAGAACTTTTGAATATTTACTTATTCAGCAAATATTTTTTGACTTCTATGTATTACAATAGATGCTGTAGATTCAAGGGTGAATAGAGCAAAATCAAATTTTAAAAAGTTGTTGTCCTCATTGAAGTGGGAAGCTAATCATTTACTGAAGCTAATTTTGTAGTATTTTAGGGCTTGCTAATAGGGCCTTCCCTGGTAGATCAACCAGTAAGGAATCTGCCTACAATTCAGGAGACCCTGGTTCACTTTCTAGGTAAGGAAGATCCCTGGAGAAGAGATAGCCTACCCATTCCAGTATTCATGGGCTTCCCTGGTGGCTCAGATGGTAAAGAATCTGCCTGCAATGTGGGAGACCTGGGTTTGATCTCTGGGTTAGGAAGATCCCCTGGCGGAGGGCATGGCAGTACACTCCAGTATTCTTGCCTGGAGAATCCCCATGGACAGAGGAGTCTGGGGGGCTACAGTCCATGGGGCTGCTGCTGCTGCTAAGTCGGGCTGACTAAGCACAAATTCAAATATAATTAACAAAGAGTTTAAATCTTTATAGGTTTAAGGAATCAACTTTATTCTTCTGTTTGTCCCTCCCTCCCTTCAGCTAATGGGCAATTCTTGTAGGTGACAAGTGCATGGCTGGATGTTTTTGATGACTGATGCCAGAGTGGGAAGAGTTATTTGACTGAAGAATTTCTATGCAGGTATGCCTCAAAGCCTCAAATACACTGTAGATTCAGATCACTAAAATAAAGTGAATATTTCAATAAAGTAAGTCACATGACTTAGTTTCCCAGTGCATATGAAAGTTATGCTTACAATGTATTATAGTCTATTAAGTGTACATTATGTCTAAAAATGGTTCTTCCCCAGTGGCTCAGCAGTAAAGAATCCACTTGCAAAGCAGGAGCCGCAGTAGGCATGGGTTTGATCCTTGAGTCAGGAAGATCCCCTGGAGGAGGGCATGACAACCCCCTCCAGTATTCTTGCCTGGAGAATCCATGGAGAGAGGAGTCCGGTGGGCTCCAGTCCAACAGGCTGCAAAGAGTTGAACATGATACACACACATGTCTAAAAACAATGTACATACTTTAATTGGAAAAAAATAAACATTAATCTTGTTGTGCATCTTTATCAGAGCTCTTGGGTGAACAGGTACATTGTGAATGAGAAGTACCCTTTTGAAAGCAATCTTTTTTCTCAGCAGTAGGTCTCAAAAGTGGGCTTCAAATAGTCAGAAACCATTTGTAAGATATATATATATTCTGTCACCCAGGCTTTTTTTTTTCATGTTTCTCTCTCGTTTTTTTTTTAATTGTAGTGATTTTTGTCATACATTGACATAAATCAGCCATGGATTTACATGTATTCCCCATCCCGATCCCCACTCCCACCTCCCTCTCCGCCCGATGCCTCTGGGTCTTCCCAGTGCACCAGGCCCGAGCACTTGTCTCATGCATCCAGCCTCACCCAGACTTTTTTGTTTCACTTATAGAGCAAAGAATAGATTTAGCACAATCCTTAAGGGATGCTAGGCTTTTCAGAATGGTACATGAGTATTGGCTTTGACTTAAACTCACCATCCGCATTAACTTCTAATAAAGTAATCAGTCTGCTTTTTGAAGCTTTGAAGCCAAGTGTTGACTTTTCTCCAGCTATGAAAGGCCTAGATGGCATCTTCTTCCAGTATAAGGTTGTTTTGTCTACAAAGGTTGTTTTGTCTATAAGGTTGAAAATCTGTTGTTTATTGCAACCACCTTCTTTAATACCTTAGCTAGATCTGGATAACTCACTGCAGCTTCTACAACTGCTCTTTCTGCTTCACCTTTGCACTTTTATGTTATGTGGAGAACTTCGTTCCTTAAACCTCATAAAAACTAGCTTCAAACATGTTTTCTGTGTCTTCTTCACCTCTCAAAATCCTCATAGCATTTCTATGAGTGTTAGGGCCTTGCTCTGGGTTAGGCTTTTGTTTAAGGGAATATTGTGGATAGTTTGATCTTCTATCTAGACCACTAACATGAGAAAGTGTGAGGAGAAACATCAGCCATAAAGCTGTTTTGCTTTCTGATCATTCATGTGTTCACAGGAGTAACACTTTTAATGTCCTTCAAGAACTTTTCCTTTGTATTAACAGCTCATCTAGGTGTTACAAGAGGACTAGCTTTCAGTCTATCTAGGCTTTTGACATGTCTTCCAAGCTTAATCATTTCTAGCTTTGATTTAGAAGTGAGAGAGGCTTCCCAGGTGGCCCTAGTGGTAACAAACATCCACCTGCCAATGCCGGAGACATGGGTCTGGGTTGGGAAGGTTCCCTGGAGGAGGGCATGGCAACCCACTCCAGTATTCTTGCCTGGAGAATCCCACGAATAGACGAGCCTAGCAGGCTAGAGTCCAAAATGTCCCAGAGTTGGACACAACTGAAGCGACTGAGCACGCACAAGAGAAGTACTGCTCTTCCTTTTAGTTGAACATTTAGAGGCCATTGTAGGGCTATTATTTGGTCTAATTTCAACATAGTTGTATCTCAGGAATAGGGAAGTACAAGGAGAGAGGGAGAGACTGGGAGGCAGTGGATGGAGCAGTCAGAACCCAAAAATATTTGTCAGTTAAGTTCACCTTCTTATATAACACCCTAAAACAATTACAATAGCAACATCAAAGATGCCTGATCATAGATCATAACAAATATAATAATAATGAAAAATTTTGAAATATTTTGAGAATTATCAAAATGTGACACAGACACAAAGTGAGCAAATACTGTTGGAAAACTGTCACCAATAGACTTGCTGGACACAGTGTTACCACACACCTTCAATTTGTAAAAAACACAATTCTGCAAAGTGCAATAAAGCAAAGAGCAATAAAATGAGGTAAGCCTGTACATCTGGCTTTACCACAGTTGTTCTGTTCATCAGAATTCTAGTTTTTAGTCTTCCTGCAATTACTAGAATTGCCCTCTCTTGATGGATCATGATGTTTCAAGAAAATGGAACTAACTATTATTTTGGAAACCCTACATTTCTTTATAGTTTCTTGGGACATTAATTAATCAATTCCTAAAAATCTTATTTCTCAGTCACAAATCCAGTAAACTATATCGAAGTGGATTCTCAAAAACTAAAATGATGATTTTCATTTACATGTAGAAAACACACACGGAATATTTATATCATTAATGAGAAGACAAATAGGTTGTAAAGACACTTCAAAGAACAATTAAGGAAGGGGTACTCATGTGGATTTATAAACATGTTAACAAGATTCCTAGATTAGTACAGAACCAGATAATGCCCTGTAGGGTAATAAAACCATAACAGTTGGGACAAACTTTCCTACCAGAGAGAGAGCTACAAGTTAAATTGAACTTCATATTGTCTAGGACACAATTAGAAGGAAGCAAAGTGAAAGCAGATAAATTATTGAAGAGAATTGAATAATATTCAGGGAGGGCTATTAAAATATACTCTAAGATGAGAATGAAAGAACATGCTGCACTATTTTTTGTCTTATTTCCAAAACGTGAACACTCTTTCTGAACATGTCACATCAAATTAACATCTATTCCTAATTTATTCAGAAGCAGATTCAACTGTTATAAACTGTTACATTAAAAATAGTAAGGTTAAAGTTTACCATGCTATACCTACCAATAGTTGAGAAAAGAAGAGAAGTGAAAGGCAAAGGAGAAAGGAAAGATACACCCAACTAAATGCAGAGTTCCAAAGAATAGAGGAGAGAGATAAGGTCTTCTTAAGTGAACAATGTAAAGAAATAGAGAAAAACAATAGAATGGGAAAAACTAGAGAACTCGTCAAGAAAGCTAGAGATACCAAGGGAATGTTTCATGCAAACATGGGCACAATAAAGGACAGAAATGGCAAGGACCTATTGAAGTAGAAGAGATTAAGAAGAGGTGGAAAGAATACATAGAAGAACTTTACAAAAATGGTCTTAATGACCTGGATAACTACAATAGCTTACGTGCAGTCACTTACCTAGAGCCAGACATCCTGGAATGTGAAGCAAACCAAGTTGGCCTTAGGAAGAATTACTACCAACAAAGTTAGTGGATGTGATGGAATTCTAGCTGACCTATTTCAAATCCTAAAGGGTGATGATGTTATAGTGCTGCACTCACTATTGCCAGCAAATATAAAAAAACTCAGCAGTGACCACAGGACTGGAAAAGGACAATGTTCATTCCCAAAGAAGGGTAATGTCAAAGAATGTTCAAACTATGCACAACTGTGCTCATTTCACATGCTAGCCACGTAATGCTCAAAATCCTTCAAGTTAGGCTTCAACAATATGTGAACTGATAATTTCCAGATGTACAGGCTGAATTTAGAAAAGGTAGAGGAACCAGATATCCAATTCTCAACTTCTGCTGGATTATAGAATAAGCAAGGGAATTCCAAAAGACATCTACTTCATTAATTATGCTAAAGCCTTTACTGTAGAAAATTCTTAAAGAGATGAGAATAACAGATTCTGCCACCTGAGAAACCTACATGCAGGTCAAGAAGCAACAGTTAGAACTGGACCTTGAACAACAATTGTTCAAAATGGGAAAGGAATATGCCAAAGCTATATATTGTCATCCTGCTTACATCATGTGACATGCCAGGTTGGATGAAGCACAAGCTGGAATCAAGCTTGCCAGGAGAAATATCAACAAACTCAGATATGGAAATGATACCACTCTAACAACAGAAAGTGAAAAGGAACTAGAGAGCCTCTTGATGAAGGTGAAAGAGAATGAAAAATTTGGCTTAAAACTCAAGCATTCAAAAACTAAGATCATGGTATCTGGTTCCATCACTTCATGGTAAATAGATAGGGAAAAAGTTTTGGAAACAGTGACAAATTTCATTTTCTTTGACCCCAAAATCACTGTAGATAGTGATTGCAGCCACCAAATTAAAAATGCTTATTCCTTGGAAGAAAAGTTATGTCAAATTTAGCATATTAAAAAGCAGAGACATTACTTTGTCAGCAAAGATCTTTATAATCGAAGCTATGGCTTTTCCAGTAGTCATGTATGGATGAGAGAGTTGGACCATAAAGAATGCTGAGCACTGAAGAATTGATGCTTTTGAATTGTAGTGTTGGAGAAGACTGTTGAGAGTCCCTTGGAGTTCAAGGAGATCAAAGCAGTCAATCCTAAAGGAAATCAATTCTGAATATTCATTGGAAGGATTGATGCTGAAGCTGACACTCCAATACTTTGGCTACCTGATGCAAAGAGCCGACTCATTGGAAAAGACCCTGATGCTGAAGAAGATTGAGGAGAAGAGAAGGGGGTGACAGAGGATGAGATGGTTGTATGGCATCAGTGACTCAATGGACATGAGTTTGATCAAACTCAGGGAGATAGTGAAGGACAGGGAAACCTGGCATGCTGTAGTTCATGAGGTGGAAAAAAGTGAGACATGGCTTACTGGTTGAACAACAACAACCATACTACACAAGACATGTCAGACACATTGCTTTCAAAAGGCCAAATTTAATGCAATCAAATATTTGGAATGTTAATATGGTCTATGATACCATCTGCAATATGTATTATGTCTTCCTATGTAGCTAGATAAATTGTAAACATCTATGAATTTATCTACATCTTATAATGAATCTGCACTAAAATAGCTATATCACATTTCAATTGAGTTCTATCATCAATCTTTCCTGAGGCTTTTAAGATGTCCAATGGAAATATTTATTTCATATTTAAGTATATGTCAAGAAATACATTTTGAGACTTTAAAACATCAAAATATGAAACTGATGAAGCCTTTTATCCTCTAATTTTCTAACAGTGTTGTATTCCTACATCATATAATTAATATTCTGCACACTTTCCTTTTAAATGATTCCTGCTATATTCACTGAAAAACAACACATTATTCAAATGTTGTCAGTTCCAGGATCCTACTGAACAGGTTTAATGTGCTTAAACTGTACTGTTGTAGCTCAAAGGTTTTTTCAATACATATTTGAAAATACTGCTGTCTTTAAATTTAAAGATGGTCTTGATTTACTCTATTTAAAAATTAGAGTTGGAAATATGCAAATATCAAAGGCATTTGCATATCTATTCTTCTCTGCATTTTTCCTAACTAGTGAGACTGGAGACTCACCTCGTGGTCAAGGATGCTAGGCAACAAGCACGTGAAAAAAAGCACTCCTCTGTCATTTCTTTCCTCTTTTGCCTGGATAGAGGAAATGGTGAAGAAATCTTAAACCAACAATGCCAGGTATTTGTATCTAAATGCTTTTTCCAAGTTAAGTTCCTGGTTTGGATTTCTAACTTTGTAATAGAAATTCCATGTGTATTTCTTAGTATCAGACCAAATTCATGTTATCCAATATAAGATGTATCAACTTCTATCCAGAGTATTTTGCTTTACTGAAACTGCAGTTTCTTTCAAGGCAGTTTCAGTTTCTTTCCACAAGAACCAATCATCAGAGTTCAAATTCTTTCTTTAATGAAGAGTCACTGTTGACATCATGCTACCTAACTGTCATATTCTGGTCACTCAAAGACACAGCTACTTTATTTTTCAGCTATTTTATTTTTACAAGTAGACTTCTTCTCTGTTCTGTTCTTTTCTATGAGCACCTTAAAATTTTTGTCATCTGACCCTAAGCTTTCAGATGTTTTCCTTTGAATAACTCAGAACGTGTAAAATATTTTAAGTTAGATTACAGAGATAGAAATTTTTGCTAAATACCTCTGTTATTCTTCAGTGAAGCCACACTGAAAGATAAAACTAGGAAACAGAAGGCTAGCAATATATTCCAGAAATGAATAGATGGAAAAAGAAACCCATAATATGTTTTCACAATAAGAGAAGTGCCATTTTTAAAAAAATAAATTTATCCTTAACATAACTATCATATTTTGTTCTTGCTTAGACTATGTGCATAGCTGTATCTTTACAGCATTGGACAGTCACTAGTGAATACCTGTCACTTATATCTAATATATGTTTTCATTATTATTGGAGCTCCCCTGGCACTATCATAAATTGATATTTACTAAAATGTATCCTTCAGAGTTTCCATACTTGTGAATCAGAGCCCTGCAGCTGACTTGAAGACACGACATGTTTGTGTTTTATTTTTATATAGGTTTTACCTATCGGAGATACAGCTCTAGTTTTAAAACACATGCTGAAGCTCTGTGGTTCTTGAGAAAACTGGAGGCCTAAAAGGCCTCCTAATAATACAATTGAATCAACTATCACAATTGAATTCAAAATTATAAAACATTACATAAAAGAACATGAGAAAAAGCTGATATCCAGAATCAGATCATCTTCCCCTGTCAAGAAGAGCAGAGCTCAAGCCCTCTGAACAAGTTCTCAGGAGTAGGGGGGACTTTCACCTCAACTTCTATCTCAGGATTCAACTCCATAATCAAAACCTCCTAGCTTGAGTCACAACATGCTTCTCAAATTTGTTTGAATACTTGATAGTGAAACTAATACACTAGCAGTATTCACTATAAATAAATATTCATTATGTACTAGAGATTTAGCTAAATCCAACTCCCTATTTGAGGTTACATGAGAACATTTTTATGGGTAAGAATTCACACATTATGATTAGAAAGGTTTTTCCTTCTTCTCTTTCTTCTTTACTTCCTGCTTTCTCACCTTCCACTCTCTCTTGACTTAATATGCATACTATCGTTTCCCTTTATATTTACGTTGATATGTTTCCTTCAAATAGTAACCCTAACAAACAGTAACTGTTTTTGAAATAATAGGTAAGCTTTTATCGCAGCCACTCTCTTAACTAGAAAGCTGAGTGTCATCAGTTTCATCGCCTCAATAAAAATGGGAGTAATTGTGCTATTTACATAGATATTATCATCATTATCATTTCTTGAATATCTACGATATAATTATTTGAAGAGTATTCCAATGTCTTAAAATCATAGTCCAAAATTTATTTTAAGCTGATTAAATTTTTCAAAAGCATGCACACCTTCAGTCAGCGAATAAATAAAGAAATAAAATGGTTTAATAAGATTACTCCAAACAAACTGGAATTTTATAATGTAATTACATACAATTTTAAACACTAAATACAAATTGATATCAAATAATATTTCTGGTAGAGGTCATTGAATAATATTCCTTTTTCCATAGTGCATTTTTACCTGTCTTTTCACTTCAGAATTAATTCTACCTTAACTGAAGTAAGCATATTTAGAGCTTCCATACCATATACCTGAACGCTTAAATATTTAATGGCAAATGGTATTTTAATGTTTAATTTTTAAACCATATCTCCAATAACTTGGGATGTTTTTTCATATGTTTCAAATAAGAGCAGCTATTAATTAAGTTCTATTTATGGTCCAGGTACTATAGATTATGCTTTACAGATAACATAAAATTCTCACAATTCTATGTGTGCATGCTGTCATGTCAGACTCTGCAACCCCATGAACTGTAGCCAGCCAGACTCCTCTTTTTATGGCATTCTCCAGGCAAGAATATTGGAGTGGGTTGCATTCCGTTTTCCAGGGTATCTTCCTGACCCAGGGGTCAAATCCAGGTCTCCAGCATTGCAGGCGAGTTCTTTGCCATCTGAATCACCAGGGAAGCCCCACAGTTCTATTAATTAGGTACTATCATTAGACTCACTACATAGATCAGGAAATTGAAGAATTAAGAGGTTAAATACTCACCCAAAATTACATAAGAATAGGTCTCAGATTAAACCCAGGCAGTCAAGTTGCAGAGTTTATATTATAACTTCCCTGGTGGCTCAGATGGTAAAGTGTCTGCTTACAATGCGGGAGACCTGGATTCGATCTCTGGGTCAGGAAGATCTCCTGGAGAAGGAAATGGCAACCCACTCCAGTATTTTTGCCTGGAAAATCCCATGGACAGAGGAGCCTGGTGGGCTACAGTCCATGGGGTCACAAAGAGTCGGACACAACTGAGTGACTTCACTTTCTTTACTTTCTTTCTTTCTAAGCTTCTAAACATGCATACAGTAAAAGAATCATGGACTGCTGATGCAGCTTAAGAGCATGACATAGCTTAACTCTTCAAATGCAAGGCCAGTTTTAGAGTTGGGATAGATTACCTTCTGTGAGTTTACTTGTTAAAAATAAATGCATATTCATTTTTAATTTTAGGCAAAATTTTGATGAACTGACTTACGACTGTAAAAATATACTGTAGTGAGACCATCAAAAGTTAAGAAGAAGCTGCATATGTTAGATCCTGAACTTCGCAAAATACAGTGCCTCTGTCTTATCCAGCCAACAGAATGAGATGGAGATGAACATACTGAGGAATAAAATGAAGCAAGTGATAAATAGAGAGATCCCAGGGTTGAGAAGAAAATGACCAAAAGGAAACATTTGCATTTTTGTGTTTCATAAAATTCAAATGACCATGCTATCTGAGAAAATGTCCTTTAGGTTGCAATTCACTGTGGGCTTTCAGAAGACATAGGCTTAGAAAGAGAATAAAGGGATATGCAAGAGATCTTTCAAATTCTAGATCTATTCAAAAAAATTTAAACTGCAACTATCAAAGTTTCCCAAGGAAATATGACAGAGTATTGTTCAAAGGGCTATGATTAAACAACAGAAAAAGGGCAAGAATTTCTGGATCAACTTAAGTCACCATTTCACTTAATGTATCAGAATTCTAATGTTTCCCCAAATACTACTGAATAAGATAGCATGTTATTTGAACCAAATATTTTTATTTCTACACCTCATGAAATGGTATGTTATGCTTAAGCTGATGGAGAAAGCAAAGAAGTAAGCTAAAAATGTTTTACACATGAAGTTTTATTTTTCTTCAAGATATATTGAGATATAATTTATATACAGCATTGTATAAGTTTAAGGGTCATAGCATAATAATTTGACTTACAGCATGAAATGATTATCACCATAAGTTTAATGAACATCCATCATCTCATGCAGATACAGAATAAAGGAAAATTATTTTTTTTCCATGGGCTGAGCACTCTAGATTTACTTTCTCAACAACTTTCTTATATAATAAACACAGAGTTAATTATATTAACACCAACAGAATTTTGTATTATATTTAAAGCATTAAATATGATGTCTGTGAAGCTGCTGCTCTTATTAGATAAAGCTTGAGTTATTAAACTTTTCTTGTGACCACAATAATATCTAATTTTATTGGACCAAAAATGTCATTAAAGGGAATTGACCTTATTTAATCATTTCTCTTGTATGCCCATTCAGATGTGGCATAGGGACTTGTGGAAAATGTATACCTGATAAATATGAGTTAACTGATAAGCAGTGAAAGGTTTAGAAATAGGAAACTTTGTAACTAAAGACTAAGAAGAAAATATAATCATTACTTTGTTTTTTAAAAAGTAATCTAAATGTAGTAAATCATTTACTCTAATAAACTTTCAAACATTCTTCACAGTAACCCCTGGCATTTTAATCAAGAAAGTCAACATTAAGAAAGAAAAAAAAATCAAATATCTAGGTATACTGACTCTAGTGTAAACTTTACCCCTGGAGATTTCTTCTGTCATTTAACCTAATTATACTCAGTAGTCTTATGATCATGTTAAAATTTTCCCTAATGAAAAAAGGAAAGCAATCCACCTCTTCTTACTAATTTTCCGAAAACAAAGTAAGAATGAAAAATATATTAAGCTAAGCTAAGCCATCACAAAGATATCTGACCAGGTCCTACATGGTTTTCATTCAACAACTCTCCAACCACTGCTACCTTGATACATTATATCTAAGATTTTCATTTCATTTATATATTTCTGCATGAAAGGAATATTTGATATATTACTAAATTTACTATCCATAACTTTATTTTGACTCAAAATTCTTTACATTTTCTGAATCTGCTAAAAACACCATCAACAGGTTTTTCAACTAAAGCCAAGTTGAAACCAAATGTTCTTTAAAGCAGCAAAGTGAAATCGTTCTTTTTTCATTCGCACATTCATTCATTCATTTTAATCAAAATTTTCTCTGACAAAAGGCTTTTAGAAGGGATTTAAAGTCATAGTACCAAGATCTAAGTTCTAAGGGGTTTCTCTGATAGCTCAGACATTAAAGAATCTGCCTTCAATGCAGGAGATTCGAGTTCGGTCCCTAGGTTGGAGGGGTCCCCTAGAGAAGGGAATGGCTACACACTCCATTATTCTTGCCTGGAGAAGTCCATGGACAGAGGAGTCTGTCGGGCTACAGTCCACGAGGTCGCAAAGAATCAGAAGTGACTGAGCAGCTAATACTTACAATGACCTCTCTCAAAAGCTACAGTTAAAGAAGTGATTTGTCAAACCACAAGCAACAACAGATGAAAGTTTCCATCACAGGATCTCAAGTATCCTGTGTGTGTGTGTTAGTCGCTCAAGTCATGTCCAGCTCTTTGTGACTCCATGAACTGTAGCCCACCAGGCTTTTCTCTCCATGGAATTCTACAGGCAAGAATACTGGAGTGAAATGCCATTCCCTTCTCCATTTTCCTAAATGGATCAATTTATTTCTACTTGGCTACAATAAATGAGTCACAAATAAAATAATTTGAGATGGAACAACAGGACACACTTTATGAGTTTTTGAATTGTTTCCATGTTAATCTAGTAGCATAGAGAGATACCATCTGTTGGATTATCAAAACATCCACTGGATTATTGAAAAAGGATGAGAGTTCCAGAAAAACATCTATTTCTGCTTTATTGACTATGCCAAAGCTTTTGACCATGTGGATCACCATAAACTGTGGAAAATTCCTAAAGAGATGGGAATCCCAGAACACCTGACCTGCCTCTTGAGAAATCTGTATGCAGGTCAAGAAGAAACAGACTGGTTCCAAATAGGGAAAGGAATATGTCTAGGCCGTATATTGTCACCCTGCTTATTTAACTAATATACAGATTACATCATGAGAAACACTGGAGAGGATGAAGCACAAGCTGGAATCAAGATTGCTGGGAGAAATATCAATAACCTCAGATATGAGATGACACCACCCTTATGGCAGAAAGTGAAGAAGAACTAAAGAGCCTCTTGGTGAAAGAGAAGAGTGAAAAAGTTGGTTTAAAGCTCAACATTCAGAAACCTAGATCATGGCATCTGGTCCCATTACTTTATGGCAAATAGATGGGAAAACAGTGGAAACAGTGACATACTTTATTTTGGGGGCTCCAGAATCACTGCAGGTGTTGACTGCAGCCATGAAATTAAAAGACCCTTCTTGGAAGAAAAGTTATGACCAACACAGACAACACATTACAAAACAGAGACATTACTTTGCCAACAAAGTTCTGTCTAGTCAAGGCTATGGTTTTTCCAGTAGTCATGTATGGATGTGAGAGTTGGACTCAAAAGAAAGCTGAGCACCAAAGAATTGATGCTTTTGAACTGTGGTGTTGGAGAAGACTCTTTAGAGTCCCTTGGACTGCAAGGAGATCCAATCAGTCCATCCTAAAGGAGATCAGTCCTGGGTGTTCATCGGTAGCACTCATGTTGAAGCTGAAACTCCAATATTTTGGCCACTAGATGCAAAAAGCTTACTCATTTGAAAAGACCCTGATGCTGGGAAAGATTGAAGGTGGAAGGAGAAGGGAACGACAGAGGATGGATGGCATCAACAACTCAATGGACGTGAGTTTGAGTAAAGTCTGGGAGTCGGTGATGGACAGGGAGGCCTGGCATACTGCAATCCATGGGGTCGCAAAGAGTCAGACATGACTGAGTGACTGAACTGAACTGAACTGAGAACTATCACAAACCCATGAGGCCATTTAATGCTCAATGAAATATACTGGCTTTCTTCACGAATCAGGTTTATATAAAGTATGTGTTAGTGAAGGTGTTAAAACAGTAAAACAGCTGATATGTTATCTGAAAAGCTGAACTATTCACATTTTAATGGCCTTTCTTCCAAAATCTTCTCTGATGTTAAATTAAAATAAGGGGATAAAGATCATTAATTGCTTCTCTCCTGGATTTAGAAAAATTACATTTTATGAGTTTGTTTTTTATCATTAAAAAGGTTTTATTGGTAATAATAAATGTGTCCCTCCTAGTTTTACAACTTATACTCAGTCTTCACCATACAGAAAAGAGAAGGAAGATTTCCCAACTCCCAAAGCCATGGACTGTAAAGACGTGTCTAATTTTTTGAACCCCATGGACTGTAACCCACCAGGCTCCTCAGTCCATGGGATTTCCCAGGCAAGAATTCTGGAGTGGGTTGCCATTTCCTTCTCCAGGGGATCTTTCTGACCCAGGGATTAAACCCTGGTCTCCTGCATTGGCAGGCAGATTCTTTACCACTGAGCCTCTTGGGAAGCCCCAGACTTTCCAATGCACCCTGTTAAAAGAGTATTGCAGATATTTTAATTTTACTGGCATATCTTTTGTCATCAATACACATACACACACATATACAAACATTAAATTGTTGGAGTAGAGAAGGAAATGGAACTTAACAAATAAATCATAGTACAGGTCTCTTTCTTGCAGGGAAAGATCAAGTTTCAATCATCTTTCTATAAGAAAAAAAAAAAAAGATGTATCTCATAGCACATGACTAAACTAAACTTGAAACCACAGAACTTACAGGGAAAACCAGAAATTTCTAAAAACACTGTAAACATATGAAAAGTAGAATTAAAATGATTGTTTTCAAAGAAACAGCAGTTTGATTTCTCTTAATATGCCCCAGCCTATTTTTTCCACATTTTTATGAGTTGGTCAAAAAAGATATATTCTTATTTTTATTTCATTTGTTGATCAAATTTACTTGGCAATGTTTTCTTAAGAATTCTAGATGCTAATCAAAAGAGGATGGCACAACTAATTTTATATATATATTGAAAACCACAAAGACTAAATGGCAAACATAAATCAAAAATAATATTGTAGATAAATTAAGATTAGAAGAAAATTAAAAATAATGTATATGATGGTTAAATAAGAAATACAAACATAATGTTTTAAACCACAGACCAGTGACCATGTTGACAACTCAGTATATCCATTACCTTATAATTCTCAAAATAAGTTTAATTTAATTCACATTAATTTAAAGCAAAGGTCTACGAGTGGGAAGACATAGAAAAGATAGATAACTAGACAGAGGGACAAAATGGTCTATGAAATCAAATGAATTCTTAAAGAGACTATAATGACAATAAGGAGCATAAAATCAACATAAAATTAATCAATGCATTTACTCTGAATTTGGATCACTCCAAGTCACTACAGTTCATTCATGCAGAAGAGAACTGGGAAGAAGATAAGAATTCCCTATAAGGTGAAAAAATAAATGAGATGTTCACTTCTTAAGATCTAAGTTTAACTCTCAGAAAAAGCAGAATAAATATAAAAGGGATTAAAAATACTCTGAAAATTGTGTAAGATTTTTAGCTAAAAATCTTTTAATAAAAGACTCCTTTCCACTTCCTTTCAACATTTAATATTTTATTATACCAGAAAGCAAAAGAAATGATGCAACGCACCTACTGAAGTTTACAAAAAAAAAAAAAAAAAAACCTCTTAAATTTAAGAAAAAATAAGCTTCTGAAAAGAGAAAACTCCATGAACATTATAGTTCAGGCAAAGAATCTTCATAAAATACGGAGGGAATAGTTGCAACTTTCAGTGTAAAAGTATGATAGATATAACACATCACTCACCTTGCAAGAAAAAAATGATGAACCTGTGAGATTTTTCTTATTAGATTATATTTAGGATCAAAACTGGTTTTGACACGGGACAGAAATGTACATAGAAGGAAGAAAAGTGTACAACTGATCTTAAAAAACAATAAGGATTATATTTTCAAAACCTGGTATTTCTGCCTGCCAATGGTAATAATTTTACTGATACAAGTTAGTGAAAAATACATTGTTACTTATATGGATGCTATTTCTTATTGTCACTATTTGGTGAATAATTACATATTTATATAAACAAAAAAGAAGGTGCAGTTAGTTTTCTTTTTAAGAATATGTGATGACGTGTACCCCAATGTTCATAGCAGCACTGTTTATAATAGCCAGGACATGGAAGCAACCTAGATGTCCATCAGCAGATGAATGGATAAGAAAGCTGTGGTACATATACACCATGGAATATTACTCAGTCATTAAAAAGAATACATTTGAATCAGTTCTAATGAGATGGATGAAACTGGAGCTCATTATACAGAGTGAAGTAAGCCAGAAAGATAAAGACCAATACAGTATACTAACGCATATATATGGAATTTAGAAAGATGGTAATGATAACCCTATATGCAAAACAGAAAAAGAGACACAGATATATAGAACAGATTTTTGGATGCTATGGGAGAAGGTGAGGGAGGGATGATCTGAGAGAACAGCATCAAAACATATATATTATCAAGTGTGAAACAGATTGACAGTCCAGGTTGGATGCATGAGACAAGTGCTCAGGGCTGGTGCACTGGGATGACCCAGAGGGATGGGATGGTGAGGGAGGTGGGAGAGGGGGTTCGGGATGGGGAACATGTGTAAATCCATGGCTGATTCATGTCAATGTATGGCAAAACCCACTGCAATATTGTAAAGTAATTAGCCTCCAACTAATAAAAATAAATGAAAAAATAAAATAAAATAAAAACAGAATAAAGTAAAAAAAAAAAAGTGATTCCTAACTAGAAATAGAAATAGACATAAATTATTATAAATTATATACTATCTGTAAGAACATTACTTATCATTTTATTAGCTTCATTACAGACAAAGGTTTGCAAGAGGGAAATGTAAATTTAAAATAATTTTAAATATGCCTGCATGCACCAACCCAGGAAATTGCTCTCACCAAGCGCCTGGTCGCCAGAGCTGCTCGGACCTGGGAAGGGCACAAAGCGCAGACCCAACTGAGTCTGTGCCTTTGTGGAGTACTCGAGAACCGGTACCTGAGCAAGTGAGACCTGAGAAATGTATGCAACCCATGGCCCGCTTTAGACTGTTCCCCTGCAGAGCAACCTGGAGCCTGAGCAGCGTAGACTGGAAAAGCACACACACCGCCGTGAGTGAGCGGGGTCAAACCCAGTATGGCTGAGACACTGCGACACTCCCCATACACGCCAGTGATATTTGTTTGCAGCGTTTCTCCCTCCTCACAGCACAACTGAACAAGTGAGCCTAAATAACTGACCACCTCCGCCCTCTTGTGTCAGGGTGGAAATTAGACACTGAAGAGACTTGCAAACAGAGGAAGCCAAATAAACAAAGATGAGGGAACCACTTTGGAAGTGACAGGTGCAACAGATTAAAACCCTGTAGTTAGCGCTGGTTACATTGGAAGGGGTCTACAGATCTTGAGAAGAAGTATAAGCTGGAACAAGGAACTATCTGAAACTGAACTGACCCTACACTACCCTCAACAGCTCCAGAGAAATTCCTAGATATATTTTACAATTATCATTTTTAATTTTTTTTATTTTTAAGTTCTTTATTACTCCTTTAATTTTCAATTTTATGACCTACTATTACCTTGCAAAAAAGAAAAACCCTATTTTTAAAGCAAATTTCATATGTATATTTTTATAATTTTTGTGATTTTTGTGTGTCTTTAATATTGTATTTTTGAGAGTCTAACGTCTACTCTAGATTTTTAATCTCTGCTCTTTGGTATTTGTTATCAATTTTGTACCTTTAAGAATTGAATCTTCAGTACCCATTTTTACTTAGGAGTGTGATTACTGGCTTGATTGCTCTCTCCCCTTCTGACTCTCATTTTCTCCACCAGGTCACCTCTATCTCCTACCTCCCACTTCTCTTCTCTACCTAACTCTGTGAATCTCTTTGGGTATTCCAGGCTGTGAGAACACTTAGGGCACTGATTACTGGCTAGATCTCTCTCTCTCCTTTTGATTCCTCCTCTTCTTCTCCTGGTCACCTCTATCTCCTTCCTCCTTCTTCTCTTCTCTACGTAACTCAGTGAACCCCTCTGAGTGCTCCAGACGGTGGAGAGCACATAGGGAATTGATTACTGGCTAGAATGCTCTCTCACCTTTTGATTTCCTCTCTTCTCCTCCTCATCACCTCTGTCTCCCTCCTCCCTCTTCTCTTCTCCATATAACTCTGTGAACCTCTCTGGGTGTCCCTCACTGTGGAGAAACTTTTCACCATTAACCTAGATGTTTTATCTTCTGTGCTGTGTGGATGGAGAAGTCTTGAGGCTACTGTAAAAATAATACTGAAAGCCAGAGGCAGGAGGCTTAAATTCAAAACTTGAGAACACCAGAAAATTCCTGACTCCAGGGAGCATTATCAGCAAGAGCTCATCCAAAAGCCTCCATACTTACACTGAAACCAAGCTCCACCCAAGAGCCAACAAGTTTCAGAGCAAGACACATCAAGCTAATTCTCCAACAACGCAGTAACACAACCCTGAGCAATAAAATACAGGCAGCCAAAAGTCACACCAAACCCATAGACACCTCAAAACTCACTACTGGATGCTTCATTGCACTCCAGAGAGAAAGGATCCAGCTCCACCCCACCAGAACACGGTTGCGAGCTTCCCTAACCAGGAAACCTTAACAAGCCACTCGTCCAACCCCACCCACAGGGAGGGGCCTCAACAATAAAGAGGAATCACAAACTTCCAGCCTACAGAAAGGCCATCCCAAACAGAGAAATCTAAACAAGATGAAAAGGTAGAAAAATATTCAGCAGGTAAAGGAACATGATAAATGCCCACCAAACCAAACAAAAGAGGAGGAGATAGAGAGTCTACCTGAAAAACAATTCAGAATAATGATAGTAAAAGTGATCCAAAATCTTGAAAACAAAATGGAAATACAGATAAATAGTCTGGAGACAAGGATTGAGAAGATGCAAGAAATGTTTAACAAGGACCTAGGAGAAATAAAATAGTCAATCAGTAATGAGTAATGCAATAACTGAGATCAAAAGTACTCTGGAGGGAACCAACAGAATAACTGAGACAGAAGATAGGATAAGTGAAGTGGAAGATAGAATGGTGGAAATAAATGAAGCAGAGAGGAAAGAAAGAATTAAAAGAAATGAGGACAACCTCAGAGACCTCTGGGACAATGTTAAATGCCCCAACATTCGAATCATAGGAATTGCAGAAGAAGACAAAAAAGAAAGGCCATGAGAAAATACTTGGGAAGATAATAGTTGAAAATTTCCCTAAAATGGGGAAGAAAATAGCCACCCAAGTCCAAGAAACTCAGAGAGTCCCAAACAGGGTAATCCCAAGACAAAACACCCCAAGACACATATTAATCAAATTAATGAAGATCAAACACAAAGAACAGATATTAAAATCAACAAGGGAAAAACAACAAATAACACACAAGGGGATTCCCATAAGGATAACAGCTGATCTTTCAATAGAAACTCTTCAGGCCAGAAGGGAATGGCAGGACATATTTCAGGGATGAAAGAGAAAAACCTACAACCCAGATTACTGTATCCAGCAATGATCTCATTCAAATATGAATAAGAAATCAAAAGCTTTACAGACAAGCAAAAGCTGAGAGAATTCAGTGCCACCAAACCAGCTTTTCAACAAATGCTAAAGGATCTTCTCTAGACAAGAAACACTGAAAAAGTGTATAAACTCGAACCCAAAACAACAAAGTAAATGACAACAGTATCATACTTATCAATAATTGCCTTAAATGTAAATGGGTATAATGCTCCAACCAAAAGACAAAGACTGGCTGAATGGATACAAAAGCAAGACCTCTATGTATGCTGTCTACAAGACATCCACCTCAAAATCTAAATTTTAGGAAGATCAGTCCATCTAGAATCAGTCAGCATATTAAAATTTTGATGGAATAAAAGCTATTTTCTACATAATAGCATGACAAAAGAAAAAAGAAAAAAACAAGGGATGCATACAGACTGAAACTGAAGGGTTGGAAAAAGATATTTCATGCAAATGGAAACCAAAAGAAAGCAGGAGTAGCAACACTCATATAAGATAAAATAGACTTTGAAATAAAGGCCAAGAAAAGAGACAAAGAAGGACACTACATAATGATCAAAGGATCATTCCAAGAATATATAACAGTTATAAATATATATACACCCAACAGAGGAGTGTCACAATATGTAAGGCAAATGCTAATAAGTATGAAAGGGGAAATTAACAATAACACAATAATAGTGGGAGACTATAATACCCCACTTACACCTATGGATAGATCAACTAAACAGAAAATTAGAAAGGAAACACAGACTTTAAATGATGCAATGGACCAGTTAGACCTAATTGATATCTATAGGACATTTCACCCCAAAACAATGAATTTCACCTTTTTCTCAAGTGCACACAGAATATCTTCTCCAGGATAGATCACATCCTGGGCCATAAATCTAGCCTTGGTAAATTAAAAAAAAATAATTGAAATCATTTCAAGCCTCTTTTCTGATCACAATGTGTAAGATTAGATGTCAACTACAGGGGGGAAAAAAAACAACTATTAAAAATACAAACATATGGAGGCTAAAAAACACGCTTCTGAATAACCAAAAAATCACAGAAGAAATCAAAAGAGAAATCAAAATATGTATAGACAGGAATGAAAATGAAACCACAACAACTCAAAACCTATGGGACTCAGTAAAAGCAGTGTTAAGGAGAAGGTTCATAGCAATACAAGCTTACCTCAAGAAACAATTTAAAAAAAAAAATTCAAATAAATAACCTAACTCTACACTTAAAGCAACTAGAAAAAGAAGAAATGAAGAACCCCAGGGTTAGTAGAAAGAAAGAAATCATAAAAATTAGGGCAGAAATAAATGAAAAAGAAACAAAGGTGACAATAGCAAAAATCAAAAAAGCTAAAAGCTGGTTCTTTGAGAAGATAAATAAAATAGACAAACCATTAACCAGACTCATCAAGAAAAAAAAAAAAAAAAACACTGGAAAATAATTAAATCAACAAAATTCAAAATGAAAATGGAGAAATCACAACAGACAACACAGAAATACAAAGGATCACAAGAGACTACTATCAGCAACTATATACCAAGAAAATGGACAACTTGGAAGAAATGGACAAATTCTTAGAAAAGTATAACTTTCCAAAACTGAACCAGTAAAAAAAGAAGATCTTAACAGACCCATCACAAGCATGGAAATTGAAACTGTAATCAGAAATATTCTAACAAACAAAAGCCCAGGAAAAGATGGATTCACAGCTGAATTCTACCAAAAATTTAGAGAAAAGCTAACACCTATCCTACTCAAACCCTTCCAGAAAATTGCAGAGGAATGTAAACAGCCAAACACGTTCTATGAGGCCACCATCACTATAGTACAAAAACCAGTCAAACATGTCACACACAAAAAAGAAAACTACAGGCTAATATCACTGATGAACATGGGTGCAAAAACCCTTAACAAAATTCTAGCAAATAGAATCCAATAATATATTAAAAAGACCATACATCATGACCAAGTGGGCTTTATCCCAGGGATACAAGGATTCTTCAATATTAGCAAATCAATCAATGTGATATGCCACATGAACAAATTGAAAGATAAAATCCATATGATTATCTCAATAGATGCAGAGAAAACCTTTGACAAAATTCAATATCCATTTATAATAAAAATCCTCCAGAAAGCAGGCATAGATGGAACATACCTCAACATAATAAAAGCCATATATGATAAACCCACAGCGAACATTATCCTCAGTGGTGAAAACCTGAAAGTATTTCCCCTAAAGTCAGAAACAAGACAAGGGTGCCCACTCTCACCACTACTATTCAACATAGTTTTGGAAGTTTTAGCAATAGCAATCAGAGAAGAAAAAGAAATAAAAGGAATCCAAATTGGAAAAGAAGTAAAACTCTCACTGTTTGCAGATGACATAATCCTCTACATAGAAAACCCTAAAGACACCACCAGAAAATTACTAGAGCTTATCAATGAATATAGTAAAGTTGTAGGATATAAAATTAACACACAGAAATCCCTTGCATTCGTATACACTAACAGTGAGAGAACAGAAAGAGAAATTAAGATAACAATTACATTCACTATTGCAATGAAAAGAATAAAATACTTAGGAATAAATTTACCTAAAGAAACAAAAGATCTACATATAGAAAACTATAAAACACTGATGAAAGAAATCTAAGATGACACAGATGGAGAAATATACCATGCTTATAGATCAGAAGAACCAATATAGTGAAAATGAGTATACCACTCAAAGCAATCTATAGATTCAATGCAATCCCTTTCAAGCTACCAACAGTATTTTTCACAGAACTAGAACTAGAACTAGAACTAGAACTAGAATAATTTCACAACTTGTATGAAAATACAAAAAAAAACCTTGAATAGCCAAAGCAATCTTGAGAAAGAAGAATGGAACTGGAAGAATCAACCTGTCTGACTTCAGGCTATACTACAAAGCTACAGTCATCAAGACAGTATGGTACTGGCACAAAGAGAGAAATATTGATCAGTGGAACAAAATAGAAAGCCCAGAGATAAATCCATGAACCTATGGACACCTTATCTTTGACAAAGGAGGCAAAAATATACAATGGAGAAGAGACAAACACTTTAACAAGTGGTGCTGGGAAAACTGGTCAACACTTGTAAAAGAATGAAACTAGAACACTTTCTAACACCATACACAAAAATAAACTCAAAATGGGTTAAAGATCTAAACATAAGACCAGAAACTGTAAAACTCCTAGAGGAAAACATAGGCAAATCATTCTCTGACATTAATCACAGCAGGATCCCCTATGACCCACCTCCCAGAATAATGGAAATAAAAGCAAAAATAAACAAATGGGACCTAATTAAATTCAAAAGCTTTTGCACAATGAAGGAAACTATAAGCAAGGTGAAAAGACAACATTCAAAATGGGAGAAAAAAATAGCAAACAAAGCAACTGACAAAGAATTAATCTCAAAAATATACAAGCAGTTCCTGCAGCTCAATTCCAGAAAAATAAACTACCCAGTCAAAAAATGGGCCAAAGAACTAAACAGACATTTCTCCAAAGGAGACATACAGATGGCCAACAAACACATGAAAAGATGCTCAACATCACTTATTATCAGAGGAATGCAAATCAAAACCACTTGAGGTACTATCTCATACCAGTCAAAATGGCTGCTATCCAAAAGTCTACAAGAAATAAATGCTCAAGAGGGTGCGGAGAAAAGGGAACCCTCTTACAATTTTGGTGGGAACACAAACTAGTGCAGCCACTATGGAGAACATTGTGGAGATTCCTTAAAAAAACGGAAATAGAACTGCCATACAACCCAGCAATCCCATTGCTGGGCATACACACCAAGGAAACCAGAATTGAAAGTGACATGGGTACCCCAATGTTCATTGCAGCACTGTTTACAATAGCCAGGATATGGAAACAACCTAGATGTCCATTGGCAGATGAATGCATAAAGCTGTGGTACATATATACAATGGAATATTACTCAGCTATTAAAAGGAATGCATTTGAATCAGTTCTAATGAGGTGGATAAAACTGGGGCCTATTATATTGAATGAAGTAAGTCAGAAAGATAAACACCAATACAGTGCATTAATGCATATATATGGAATTTAGAAAGATGGTAATGATGACCCTATATGTGAGACAGCAAAAGAGACACAGATGTAAAGAACAGACTTTTGGACTCTGTGGGAGAAGGTAAGGGTGGGATGATTTGAGAGAATAGCATTGAAATATCTATATTATCATATGTGAAACAGATTACCTGTTGTATCAGACTCTGTGTGACCCTATGGACTGTAACCCACAAGGCGCATGGTATAATTAGAGGCTTTGTTTACAAATATGGCACATGGGTAAAACAGTCATCTGAGATTATCAGTTTCAACTTCATTGTGATTTAGAATAGCAGAATATTTTCTCTGACTGGACTTTCTGCAGATGATACAGAGGAGAAACAATTTTACCCATTTATATGTTCATTCCTTTAATTATTCTTATTGATGGTATGAACTGAGCTCCCATATTATCCTAGGCATCCCTGGTGGCTCAGACAGCAAAGAATCTGCCTACAACGCTGGAGACCAGAGTTTGATCCCTGGGTCAGGAAGATCCCCTGGAGAAGGAAATGGCAACCTACTCCAATATTCTTGCATGGGAAATTCCATGGTTAGAGGAGCTGGCAGGCTACAGTCCATGAAGTCCTCAGTCAGACATGATTGAGCATGTGCACACACAGACACACACAAATGTTATGGTATAAACAGTATAGAATCTCTTTGATTGCCATCTCAAAGAGTTGGACATGACTGAATGACTAACACTTTTACATTCACTTTCACTGTTTTAAGAATAGTGCAAGGCACTGGGATGCATATGTTATCAGTCCTGTTCCTCTAATAATCAGATAGAAAGGGGGAATTAGAAGGGCAAGAAATTTGTGGGAGAAAAGCATTAGGGAAAGATGAATAAGAAGGGATACAGAAGGCAAGGAAAGTTTTCAATATTTGATAAAGGTCTGGTATCTGTGAAAGAAGAAGGAAAAAGTAGGAAAATGGAAGAATCAAAATGCAATGCAGTTCAGCTAAGAGACAAAAAAAAAAAAAAAAAAAAGAAAAAAGAAATTTAGAAAGGTTGATAGCCTCAGAATGAAGACTGCCCATTAGAAGGACCTGCTCAGGTAGGCATGGCCTTGCTCTGGCACACACTACAATTGGTCACAGAGGAGGAGCAGCCTGGGAGAAAATGGCTTTGACATGGATGCTACATTGATCCCAGAGTTGCAGCAGTTGGAAGCTTTATAGCAACTACATGGCAGGTTCTCCTTTGAAGGTATATATGAAATAAGCCTCCATGGTTATCACAAATGTCAACAACACAATTTCAACTCATAAGTTCACAGTATAGTAAGGACAGCAGACCAATAACTGTATTATAAACACATATATAAAATGCATTACAGAAGGACACTATGGGAATAAATGGAAAGGATGCCTAAGAAAGATGAAAGATGGGGGGATATTTTTGAAAGTCTTCTACTGAGGGAAAGGAAAGATATTGACAAGCAACCCCAACAGTATACAAAAAGGATGAAACACCATAAAAAAAAGAATGAAATAATGCTATTTTCAGCTTTAAGAATGAATATAGAGAATATAATCCTAAACTTAAGTAAATCCAAAGACAAATATCATATAACTTATATGTGGAATGTAAAATATGACACAAATGAACTAATCTACAATTGAGGAACAGGCTCACAGACATAAAGAACAGACATGGTTATTAAGGGGGATAGGGATGAGGAAGTGTTGAAATAGGAGTTTGGAATTAGCAGATGCAAACTATTACCTAAAGAATGTATAAACAGCAGGGTCCTATTGTATAGCAGAGGGAACTATATTCAGTATTCTGTAATTAACCATAATGGAAAAGAATATGAAAAATAATTGTAATTTTGTTGTATACACACACAGACACACACATATATAAAAAATAGCTGAATCACTTGGCTATACACTAGAAACTCACATAGCATTGTAAATCAACTACATATTCTTCAGTTAAAACAATTAAAAACTTAAAAAAAAAAAAGGCTCTATGTTTCCCTGGTGTCCAGCGATTAAGAATTGGCCTTCCAATGCAGGGGACCTGGGTTCAATCCCTGTTCTGGGAAGATTCCATATGCCTCAAGGCAATTGAGCCTGTGCACTCTAATGTATTCTTCCAGTAATAGTACCCTATTTCTATCTTCCTTTCATCTAATTTAGGTTTGTGAAAATGACATGTTTTACAACTGTCTTACAACTCATTTCTCATTCAAGGGCATGCTAGTGATACATTAATACAAAGCTAGAAGGAAACTTTTTGATTCATAAAATCACCCACCACTATGATTTGACTCTGAGGAAATATGAAACTTGTGGTTTCTTTGAAAATGTTCTACCATCTCCAGGTGCAAGTCAGAATACGTCCTCAGAACCATCAGTATGTTCTTGAGCACAAAGGTCTCAACTTGGAACACTGGATGCAAGTATTGATTATATTGCCAAGTGTCTAAATGTAAACATGCTAATTTCATACAAATCTACTATTATTTAACATTTTTAAGGACAAAATTTTTGGCCCTTCTATCATTAAAGCAGCATGAAACCTCTTTTATTACCTATCACACTAATACTGTTCTCTCTCTCTCTCTCTCTCTCTCTCTCTATATATATATATATATATACACACACACACATATATATGTGTGTGTATACATATATATATATCTACAGTATACTCACTTCAAGAAAAAAAACAACTAAAATTCATGCTTTTAATAAATCTATATAAATATTTAACATCTTTATAACCTTATCTGCTTTTGTTTTACAGGTTTCAATAATGATTGCCTGTCCTAAGACAAGGGCTTCCCAAGTAGCGCTAGTGGTCAAGAACCTGCCTGTTAATGCAGAAGACATAAGAGATTCAGGCTCGTCGATCCCCGAGTCAGGAAGATCCACTGGAGGAGGCCATGGCAACCCTCATGGGCAGAGAATCCTGGCTATAGTCCATAGGATTGCAAAGAGTCGGACATGACTGAAACAACTTAGCACACACATCATTTTAAGATATACCTTAAACATCTTTTAAGATATATCTTAAACATCTTTTAAGATATATCTTAAACATCTTTTAAGATACATCTTAAACATGGTATATATACCATGATGTTCAAATTTATAAATATAATAAAAATGACAATTGATCTTCCTCCTAATATTGAGACAAAAGATTTTATAATGACTCTGTGTTCCCTAGAGGACCGAGTTACATTGTAAAGTCTTGACTCATTTTATGCAAGGAAAATCCTGGCATAAATCTCATTCTGAAAGAGAGAAGTACAAAATAACACACCCCTGATTAATATTTGAAACAGCAGTTCACAACCAACTGTTGTTGGTTGTTGGTTGTTAACATGCAACTGCATAACACTAACTTCAGTGCCATTACAACTGCAAAATATCAAAATTCCTCTTTTTGTCCTTATATCTAATAGGAAAGTAGAAGCTATAACAAGTTTTAGGACAGTAGATTTTACAACAGGATCTTTAATCTGTAAGAAGGAATCACATTACCAAATTCAATGCTGCTGGTCATTCCCTATCTTTAAATGATTATTTAAAGCATCACCGGTATGTTTACCAGTGTCTGCCTGCAATGTGGGAGACCTGGGTTCGATCTCTGGGTTGACAAGATGCCCTGGAGAAGGAAATGGCAACCCACTCCAGCACTATTACCTGGAATATTCCATGGACAGAGAAGCCTGGTAGGCTACAGTCCATGGAGTCGCTAAGAGTCAGACACGACTGAATGACTCCAATGTAGTACAATTATATTCATCCTACGTGAAGACATGTTCTTATAAAGGCTTTATAGAAGTTGTTGCAATATTTTATAAGAGCTATAATGTATAAATAATCTTTAAGTCTAATAATGAGATTTTTTTCTATAAATATTAATTGTACCACTTTAGGGAAAAATATAGCCTTTAAAATCAGCTTGTATAAGAATATTTAGTGATATATATATTAGTGATAATATATTAGTGATATATTAGTGATAAAGTGAGGAAAGCAGATTCCAAAACAATGTAATTTAAATCTGTGGAGAAAATAAAAGGATATATAAATAAATGTTTTTTTCAGTCACTAAGTCCTGTCTGACTCTGCAACCCCATGAACTTCAGTAAGCCACGCTTCCCTGTCCTTCACTATCTCCCTGACTTTGCTCAAACTCATATTCATTGAGTCAGTGACGCCATCCAACCATCTCATCCTCTGTCACCCCCTTGTCTGTTTATGATAATCTGTTATTATATAAATAAATAACAGGCTGGAAAACTAAAAATTAAAGTGTAACTGTAGTAATTTCTTAGAGGTATTATTTTGGCTAATTTTAATTACTATGTTTAATGCTCAAGTTTTCTAGTTTTCTATAGTGGTATGTATTTATTTTTAAATTAAAGAGGAATAAGCTATTTTTAAAAGGTATGTTAAACTAAAGCTCTCCTTAAAATGTAATACCTTGAAGTAATAAAATCACTTTTCCTTAACATACCTAAATATAAAATTTACAACTCTGTTCTTATTTAATCTTCTAATGTTGGAGAAGTTATCTACATGTTAATAATTTTATAACTAAAGAATCAATTATAATAATAAAAATAAAAATTAGCTACCCAAATATGTAAACACAAGATTTCACAGTAATTTTTTTTTCATATACTGACTCAGTATACTTTGTAATCATATTTATTCAAAGAAACTTAAAACATTTAAAGTAACCAATGATTCTTTCCTAATTTGTTAAAGATTTTCTAGACTTCAATCCTAATATTTATATGAATAAGAAAAATGTTTACATATCTTGTAATTATTAGTAATATATTTCCAGATTACTAAAAATAGAAACATACTCATTTAAAGATGTAAAAGATACTGCCAAGATTTGTTCAATAATAAAATATTTAATGTTCTTGTGGATAAAAATAAAAAATAAAGAACAAGCTGTACTATGTAGGGTACAGAAAAGAAAATCTGTATTATAAATTTGAATAGTTACTATAATTGTGAGCTTAATTTCTATCTTTATACTTCTAACAAAGGCTAAGAAATCTTTCAGATATAAGCAGTAACTGGTACTTCATAATTTTAAAAAACGTATTCAATATGGTTGTTGCAATCACCAGTCTATTAGTGGGAGAAAGGTTATTGTTTTTGAATGCATTATTTGAAAACTAGTCAATGAATCACAATTCTGTATATGCTTTAAATTATTAATGAAAGTATGGCATACATAAGCTATCAAATATCAAGACTTTTATTTTAAACTATTAGAAATATAGGAACTGAAAGAGGAAAAATGACCAAACCATATTTGTTACACATAAAAGGTTCATTTTTTTTCCTTAAAGTCAAGGTAATGCTGGACAATGCTTATCATTAAACTTAAATTTGTTCATCAATTTAAACTTGTGATGAATTATCCAATCACTTCAGTTATTTAATTAAAATAAAAGTCAATTAAGCAGAAAAATGAACAAAAAAGTTTTACATTTCTATGTATGTATAATGCAAAAGAGAGTTATAAAGATTTGAATTATATAAAAATGTGTCCCTAAATTTCTCTTAATGAAAGTTGAGATAACCTTTGACCACAACATAAGTTACAGATTAGACTCTTGCGTGTGTGCATGCTAAATTGTTAAAGTCCTGTCTGACTCTGCAACACTACGGACTGTAGCCTGCCAGGCTCCTGACTGTCCATGGGATTCTCCAGGCAAGAACACTAGAGTGGGTTGCCTTGCCCTCCTCCAGGGAATCTTCCCAACCCAGGGATCAAACCTGAGGGTCCTGCAGTTCCTGCACTGCAGGCAGATTCTTTACCGCTGAACCATGGGGGAAGCACAGATTAGACTGAGCCTAGCTTTATTCTATTTTCTTATTTACCCCTAGGGTAACAACAAAATATTAAATCCAAACTCAAATTTGTGTGGTTCACCCTGGGTATCTGATCTCAGAATTATACCCAGCCCAAATGAGGCATTTTATACAGTTGTTGAATTATGGAATAAATGCAACCCCTAAATTTTTTAAAAGGCAAAAACTTTACATATATACCAGTATTTTAAATAAATCATTACAATTCACTGAAAGCTTAAAAATAGTTTGTTATTACTTTGTAAAATAGTGTATAAAGTCTTTTAAAACATTATTTTTATATTTATCATAAATATATTAAAATTTTACTTTGAGTGAACATTAACTGTCATTTTAGTATGTTATTTCCAACTTTCTCCCCTGGGTGATATATAACACTGGGCTCTAGTCTGTATTAAGCCAGTCTCTGAGGTTGTTGGCTTCCTGAGCTCTTATTTGGGCCTGTCAATTATTAGTTCTGAGAACAAGGATAAGTGACATACTCTATGTACCTCAAAATTGTTCATCTCTAATATGCAGATGAAACATATCTACATCACAGGATGATTATAAGATTAAATCAGTTAATATATATAATGAGGATGTAGTTGAATGTCTATTGTAAGCTAAGTTAGGCTCAGATGGTAAAGAATCCGCCTGCAACACAGGAGACTAGAGTTCGTTACTGGGTTGGGAAGATCCCCTGGAGAAGGAAATGGCTACCTGCTCCAGTACTCTTGCCTGGAGAATTCCATGGATAGGGGAGCCTGGTGGGTTACAGTCCATGGAGTTGCAAAGAGTCAGTCATGATTGAGTGACTAACACTTTCTCTTTACACTTTTTACATGGTGATGATGATGATTTTGATACCTATATCTCCTTAAAGAAACTGTCCACACAGGACACTGCAAAAGAGAATGACTTCTGAAAAGTTAAGTATATGTTTTTAGATTTGTCTTTGCAGAGTTAAAACCAACTTTAATATCTAGTTCATACAAATAACTATCTAAAATTTGGGACATATCAGAAGGAAGGATACAGATTATTTATGCAGGAAAATGTAGGTTTTTATACATATGAAATAATGTGCAAAATTTGTGCTGTTCCCCACTTCCTTAAACAACCCAAAAGAACTCTCAATTCTGGATTCTAAATCAGTCACTTAATAAATACGAAGCAATTTTTTTTTTTTTTAAGAACACAGATGTATATTCTCCAGTGTCAATTCTGCTTTAATGATCTGTTCATTGATTTCAATTTCAGTTTCTCAATATTTAAATAGCACATAACTACATTTTTCTTTCTTTTCACAGCTATGAAAGCATACTCCATAGAACATTTAAGAGTACTCTAGAAACTTTTAGAAGTTTTTTTTTTTTTTTTTCCTATTTATTAATTTACTTTTGGAAGAGTTTTAGATTTACAGAAAAATTGAGAAGATAGTATGGAGTTCCCAAATATCCTCGTGCACAGTTTCCCCTATTATTAACCTATTACCATGTTATGGTATATTTCTTAATGATTAATGAGCTGAAACTGAAAGAGGAGAGTGAAAAAGTTGGCTTAAAGCTCAACATTCAGAAAACTAAGATCATGGCATCCGATCCCATCACTTCAGGGCAAAGAGATAGGGAAACAGTGGAAACAGTAGCTGACTTTATATTTGGAGGCTGTAAAATCACTGCAGATGGTGACTGCAGTCAAGAAATTAAAAGATACTTACTCCTTGGAAGGAATGTTATCACCAACCTAGACAGCATATTAAAAAGCAGAGACATTACTTTGCCAACAAAGGTCCGTCTAGTCCAGGCTATGGTTTTTCCAGTAGTCATGTATGGATGTGAGAGTTGGACTATAAAGAAAGCTAAGCACAGAAGAATTGATTCTTTTGAAATGTGGTGTTGGAGAAGACTCTTGAGAGCCCCTTGGACTGCAAGGAGAGCCAACCAGTCCATCCTAAAGGAGATCAGTCCTGGGTGTTCATTGGAAGGACTGATGCTGAAGCTGAAACTCCAATACTTTGGCCACCTGATGCGAAGGGCTGACTCATTTGAAAAGACTGATGCTGGGAAAGATTGAGGGCAGGAGGAGAAGGGGACGACAGAGGATGAGATGGTTAGATGGCATCCCTGACTCAACGGACATGGGTTTGTGTAGACTCTGGGAGTTGGTGATGGACAGGGAGGCCTGGTGTGCTGTGATTCATGGGGCCACAAAGAGTTGGACACGACTGAGCAACTGAACTGAACTGAACTGAATGAACCTATATTGATATATCATTATTAACTAAAGTGCATATGTAATTAACATTCCTTAGTTTTCACCTAATATCCATTTTCTGCTTCAAGATCCCATCCAGAATACCATAGAACATTTAATTGTTTGGTCTCTTTAAGCTCTTCTTGGCTGTGAATTTCTTAGACTTTTCTTGGTTGATGAACTTGATAGTTTTAAGGAGTACAGCTCAGGCATATTGCATGATATTCCTCAAATAAGCTGTGTCTAATTTGTTTTATAATAAGTCTCGAGTTATGGGTTTGGGGGTTTAGAAAGGTTTTTGATTACCTCTTCCCTCACTACTAGGTAACAATTACTCCTTTCCTGCCATTTTCAAGAATCAGTATTTCCATGACTGACAGCTGTTTTCTATCTTTAAGATAATATTTTTAAATAATTTATTAACTATATCTTGGGTAAATTAGATATTTATTAACTGAACTGAAATCAATACTAACAACTACTAAGTTTGAGAACTATGTGCTCAGTTTTTCTAACACATTTAATCCTCACAATGACCAAAAGAAAGATAGATCAGTTTATCCCTATTTTCAGAAAGATGTGTAAAATGGGCCCTTCAGTTAAGCAATTTGCCCATGGTTACACAGCTTATAATTAACAGAATTGAGACATAAATTTTGCTTACTTCTGTTTTAAATCATACTACATAGCACTTCAAATATGAGCAAAACCTTCTTTTTTACTTCAAATTCCTTCTCTTCTTTAATATTTAAAACTGATTCCATCCTAAAATTAGTAATGGGCAGTGGTCATGTGGTACAGTTTCTCCTTCTAAATAGGTGTTTTATTACTCCCTAGAGAATCCCTGCTCTCAATTTTTGACTTGAAGGAAAAGGAGAAAATGATTGAAGATCATTTATTTGACATGGACTATATTTGAAATTAAGTATTAAAGAGACATGGAAATATTGGAGTAGAAAAATATCCTGCCTTCCAGTTTCTGCAAACTTTGAATGACAGGTTGGAAGTCGAGAGAGTGTTTGATGGATTCTTTCCCATTTAGTTGATTTCAAAGAATATAGTCTAAAATACTGCAGATGTATAGAGAAGTTATAAAATTTATATATTTAAAGAGTATCCACCATACAGTTGAAGAAAAAGTTATTAATTTTTAAAACCTCTTATGTAGTTCTGTAGCTCCTCATGATTGCATTATTCTATTTCCCCACAAATTGCCTTACTCCCATCTAAAGTAATCACTCCCTCTATTCTTAGTTATCATCCAGATATCTTTCTTAATAAATTTGCCTTATATTTATGTGTCTTATAACATTTATGTTTTTCATGTATTAACCTTTATATAACTTTGAACTTCTTTAAATATGCTAATACATCTTGTCCTTTTTCTCTTTCTCTTGCTCTCTCTCTTTTTCTCCCTCCCTTCCTCCTTCTGTGTGTCAGTATATGTGGCTCTGGTTCATAAAACTTCATTCCTTTTTATGATTATACCACAATGTAATCATTGTCCCACTGGTGAACATTTAGGCTTTCCAAATTTATGGTATTAAAGTTTCTTATAATGAACAGTATTACATATCACTTTGTTTCCATAAGAAAAATTTCTTCTTGGTCCAAGGATTTACAGGGAAGAATGGAATTGCTGAGATAAGCTACTGCAGCACATCTTTGCATACATTTGACTCTTAAATATTGTAAACCTTCTTTTCAAAGCGTTCATGCCAATCCACATTGCCAGTAGCAGTGGGGATTTCTGTTGTATAATGTTCTAAATTCCTCCCAAAATTTGGAAATATGAAACATTATTTTTTTAATAAACTGTTTTAAAATTACTTTTCTTGCATTTTATTGATAACAAGTAAAGTCAAATGTATAATCTTTTTTATGACTCGTGGGGTTCCTCTTTATATTTTTGTATTGTTTGGCCATTTGTCAGAGTAGAGATTTCTTTTCTTTCTTTTTTTTTTTTTTTTCATTTATTTTTATTAGTTGGAGGCTAATTACTTTACAATACTGTAGTGGTTTTTGGCATACATTGACATGAATCAGCCATGGATTTACATGTGTTCCCCATCCTGATCCCCCTTCCCTCCTCCCTCCCCATCCCATCCCTCTGGGTCTTCCCAGTGCACCAGCTCTGAGTGAACACTTGTCTCATGTATCCAACCTGGGCTGGAGATCTGTTTTAGAGTTCCATGTGTATCCTGGACCCTAAATCTCTGCTGTCTACATTCTCTGCAAATCTTTTAACATTCATTTGATAATTTTATTCAGTTCGGTTCAGTCACTCAGTTGGGTCTGACTATTTGTGACCCCATGGACTGCAGGATGCCAGGCTTCCCTCTCCGTCACCAACTCCCGGAGCTTGATTACACTCATGTCTATTGAGTCAGTGATGCCATCCAACCATCTCATCCTCTGTCATCCCTTTCTCCTCCAGCCTTCAATCATTCCCAGCATCAGGATCTTTTCCAATAAGTCAGCTCTTTACATCAGGTGGCCAAAGTATCGGAGTCTCAGCTTCAGCATCAGTCCTTCCAATGAATATTCAGGATTGATTTCTTTTAGGATTGACTGGTTGGATTTCTTTGAATTTCAAGGGACTCTCAAGAGTCTTCTCTAACACCACAGTTCAAAAGCATCAGTTCTTTGGTGCTCAACTTTCTTTATGGTTCAACTCTCACATCCATACATGACTACTAGAAAAACCATAGCTTTTACTAGGTGGACCTTTGTTGGCAAAGTAATGTATCTGCTTTTTAATATGCTGTCTAGGTTTGTCATAACTTTTCTTCCGAGGAGCAAGCATCTTTTAATTTCATGGCTGAAGTCACCATCTGCAGTGATTTTGGAATTTTATATCAACTTTAGTGTAATCAAATACATCCATATGTTTTGCAATTCATGCTTCCATTCTTCAATATTCGGTGCTAAAATAATATCTCATGCTCAGTCACTTCCAACTCTTTGAAACCCAATACACCATAGCCCATCAGGCTCCTCTGTCCTTGGAACTATCCAGGCAAGAATACTTGAGTGGGTTGCCATGCTCTCCTCCAGGGCAGCTTCCCAACCCAGTTCTTTACCACTAGCACCATCTTGTTATATGTTTTTATACATCTTGGTTTTGACTTGCTAAATTATTTGTCAGCTCCTTGAATCAATACCCATAAGTACACATTTGTATTACATGAATTCCCACTTTTAAGTCCTGTACAATATCTGCCAAGTACACTTAAATGGAATCATGCACACTTTCTAATCAATGATAATACACCTTTGTGCTAATAAATATAGCTTCATTGAGCCACAAAACTCATGGGCTATAAAAAAGAAACTGTTCCTATTTATAGGAAAATAAATATAATTAAATATAGCTTTAGTTTTTTGTTACAATAATTTTAGAAATGTAAGTTCAACTTCACTTATGCTTTGAATAATGAGGAATACTCTTCCTTTGGCAAAAAAAAAATAGTTTTAAATAAATAGTTAATTTAAGATATACTTGAAAGGTCATTTAGAAACACTCTGGAAACAAGAAAGAATATGTATTTAAGAAAGAGCTCAGGTATTACTCAGGGAATAACTTGAAACTCTGAGTAAAACACTTTCACAGAACAAAAGCTGAGGAATTTATCTTTAAGAAGAGCATCTGGTAAAAGCTCAAGTCTGAAATGACCTTTGAAAACTGTGAAGTTAACAATTCTCCGCATAATTAAACATTTTATATAAAATTTATTTTATAGCCAAGTCAGAAACACACATGCTATACTTTTGAAAACTGGATTAATATGAATCTCTTGGATTTTTAGGCAAATCAGTCTTATTTTGTCTCTGTGGCAGCAACCACATGTCATCAATACCTGTTTGAAAATAACCTGTAAAAGCCAGCATATATTTAATCCAAAGTGGTCTGTATTTACACTTCTGAACAGTATAGAACATTAATGAGCCTCGTAAATGATAATTATGATTTTTTTCCTGGTGTAGTTAGGACTATTCTTTGAAAAAACAGTTCTAGACAATGTGATTTGAGGATATGGATCTGATATACCAGTTTTACATTAATCCACTTCTTAAAGAAACTCCATGGATTTTGCATCAAATGTTTGCCTTAAGATAACTCTCCTGCAAGATGTATTTTAGATTAATACTCTCATTGGAACTAGAGTACACTTCTGGAAAAAGGGAAGAGGCATATATTTTTCCCAAATGTCAATAGCTACTAGTTTTATAACTTCTTGAAGTTAGGAATCATTTTTGAAAGATGAGAAAAAGAAGGACAAGTAGTATAGTAATGAAATAAATGAGGCCAGTATTAATACAACCATAACATCTGCTAGTAGTAGAGACTAATGAGTTTAAAATTAATTTTTCAATTAAGAGACAAAATGTCATTTTGTGAATTTTAGTCAGGAAGACATTTCAGAAGGCTTAGGATTAATCATTCATTAAGTCATTAGTTGCCCAAGCTTCCAACTTTGTGCTTTTTATTTAAGCTTATAAATATTCCTCAAAGATATTCTTTGATTTTCTGCCATATTTTCAGATCTCTGCTTCTACACTTAAAAGTCTGAGGTTAGTAACATTTGTGATTTTATTTTAACAATGCATCATTGCTTCAGCATTTTAAGGTTTATTTTTCCAAGGAGATATTATAACAAATAATTTTAACACATAACACTTCATTTTAGTTGGAAATATATATTTGAATGTTACCATGGCCCCTAATTTACTGGATTAAACACTGCCCATCAATAAAACTGGAATAATATTATCTATTTTATACAGTTGTTCTAAGAATTAAATCAAATAATATATTTTAAATATTAGAAATACTTATATGTATTTGATAGGAAAAAAGTACATTGTCGCCTCTTCTAAATATATATTTATAAAAGTTTCAAAACTTCTGTTCATAATAATTGAAACTATTTATAACAAGGTTTTAAAGATACACAGTTAATATAAAAAATCACTTTTTCTATATACTATCAATAGGCAAATAAAATGTGATATTAAAAATGCCATCATTTACATCAGAAACAAAAAAAGAAAAAAAAGTATAAATCTAAAGAAGTATATGCAAATATATTTTACTTTATATGAGAAAAACTACAAAATTCTGCTGAAAAATATCAAAGAAGAGCTAAATAAACAGAGAGATAGCCTATGTTCACAGATAGGAAGACTCAATAATGCAAAGATGCCAGTTCTTTTGAATTTGATCTAGAGATCTAAGGCAATCTCAATCAAAATCCAGCAAGTTATTTTGTGGATATAGAGTAACTGACTCTGAAATTCATTCTAAAGTTTTACTATCAGCAAAGACCCAGAATAATCAACATAATATTTAAAGAGAAGAGGATTGACAGCTGTCTTCCATATTTTCTTGTCCATATAAGACAGTGAGGTCAGGTAAACAAACAAATATATCACAGAAATATAATAGAGAGCTCCAAACAGACCCACATAAACTAATCCGGGACAAAGGCACAAAGGTAATATAAATAAGCAGAAAAGGTCTTTTCAACATATTGTCCTGGAACAATTGGAATTCCATGTGTTACATAAATTTAAAAAAATAAATAAAGAAAGAATCTAAATGCAGAGCTTACACCTTAACAAATATTGATTCACAGACTAAATTTAAAACACAAAATTATCAAATTTCTAAAAGATAACATAGGAATAAACCTAGATAACCTTGAATATGACCTTTGAATTAGAAAACCATAGATAAAATCCATGGAAGAAATTATTAATAATTTGTAATATTTGTAATAATAATTATATTTCATTCATTTGAGACTTCTCTGCAAAAGAAGCTGTCAAGAGAATGAAAAGACAAGTCACTTGGAGAAAATATTTGTAAAACACATACCTTATAGAGGACTCTTGTCCAAAATATACAAAACCCTGTAGAGCTCAACAATAAAAAACAATCCAGTTTAGAAAAATGGGCCAAAGGCCTTCAACTAACAAAAGACAGTTCAGCAAACAGGTATACAGATGACAAATCAGTTCAGCTCAGTTCAGTTCAGTCTCACAGTCATGTCCAACTCTTTGCAGCCCCATGGACTGCAGCACACCAGTGCTTCCCTGTCCATCACCAACTGCTTGAGCTTACTGAAACCCATGTCCATTCACTCGGCAATGCCATCCAACCATCTAATCCTCTATCATCCCATTCTCCTCCTGCCCTCAATCTTTCCCAGCATCAAGGTCTTTTCCACTGAGTAAGTTCTTCACATAAGATGGCCAAAGTATTGAAGCTTCATCTTCAGCATCAATCCTTCCAATGAATATTCAGGACTGATTTCCTTTAGGATGGATTGGTTGGATCTCCTTGCATTTCAAGGGACTCTCAAGAGTTTTCTCCAACACCACAGTTCAAAAGCATCGATTCTTTGGTGCTCAGCTTTCATTATAGTACAACTCTCACATCCACGCATGACTACTGGAAAAACCATAATTTTGACTAGATGGACCTTTGTCAACAGAGTAATATCTCTTCTTTTTAATATGCTGTCTAGCTTGGTCATAACTTTCCTTCCAAGGAGTAAGCATCTTTTAATTTCATGGCTGCAGTCACCATACACAGTGATTTTGGAGGCCCCAAAATAAAATCTGTCACTATTTCCATCGTTTCCCCATCTATTTGCCATGAAGTGATGGGACCAGATGCCATGATCTTCATTTTCTTAATATTGAGTTTTAAGCCAGCTTTTTAACTCTCTTCTTTCACTTTCATCAAGAGGCTCTTTAGTTCTTCTTCACTTTCTGCCATAAGGGTGGTGTCATCTGTATATCTGATGCTATTGATATTTCACCTGGCAATCTTGATTCCAGTTTGTGCTTCATCCAGCCCATCATTTTTTGTGATGTACTCTGCATATAAGTTAAATAAGTAGGGTGACAATGTACAGCCTTGATGTATTCTTTTCCCAATTTGGAACCAGTCTGTTGTTCCATGTCCAGTTCTAACCTTATTGACCTGCATACAGATTTCTCAGGAGGCAGGTCAGGTGGTCTGGTATTCCCATCTCTTTCAGAATTTAAAGTAAATTTCCACAGTTTGTTGTGAGCTATACAGTCAAAGGCTTTGGCATAATCCGTAAAGCAGAATTAGATACTTTTTCTGGAACTCTCTTGCTTTTTCAATGATCCAACATATATTGGCAATTTGATCTCTTTTCTAAATCCAGCTTGAACATCTATAACTTCACAGTTCACATACTGTTGAAGCCTGGCTTGGAGAATTTGGAGCATTACTTTGCCAATGTAGGAGATGAGTGCAATTGTGTGGTAGTTAGAGCATTCTTTGGCATTGCCTTTCTTTGGGATTGGAATGAAACTGACCTTTTCCATTCCTGTGGCCACTGCTGTGCTTTCTAAATTTGCTGGCATATTGAGTGCAGCACTTTCACATCATTATCTTTTAGGATTTGAGATAGCTCAACTGGAATTCCATCACCTCCACTAGCTTTGTTCATAGTGCTACTTCCTAAGGCACATTTGACTTGCAGTCCAATATGTCTGGCTGTATGCGAGAGATCATACCTTCGTGGTTAACTGGGTCATGAAGATCTTTTTGTATAGTTCTTCTGTGTATTATTGCCACCTCTTATTATCTTCTGCTTCTGTTAGGTCTATACAATTTCTGTCCTTTATTGTGCCCATCTGTGCATATTCAGTAAATCTTTGGGTCATGCTCAGCAAATCTTTAATCCAATTTTCTGTTGATGAATGGGGCTGTGTAACTTTCCTGTTGGTTGACCTGAGGGCAAATTATGGTGGAGGTAATGAAGATAGCGGTGTCCTCCTTCAAAGGGTCCCATGCAGGCACTGCCACACTCAGTGCCTACTACCCTGCAGCAGGCCATTGCTGACCCATGCCTCCACTGGAGACTCCTAGACACTCATGGGCAAGTCTGGGTCAGTCTCTTGTGGGGTCACTACTCCTTTCTCCTGGGTCCTGGTGCACACAAGTGTTTTTTTTTTTTTTATGTATGTGCCCTCAAGGTGTCTGTTTCCACAGTCCTGTGTGAGTTCTGGCGGCTCTATGGTGGGGTTAATGGCAACCTCCTCCAAGAGGGCTTATGCCACACCCAGATCTGCTGCAATCAGAGCCCCTTCCCTTGTGGAAGGCCACTGCTGACCCGTACTTCCACACTCAAAATGATGTAATCAGTTAAATGCAACTTAAACTATGAGATAACACTACACAACTGTTAGAATGGCCATATTTCAGAACATTGACAGCACATGAATTCTGATCAATAGGAATTCTCATTCAATGTTGGTGGAAATGTGAAATTGTATAGTCACTCAGAGGAGAATTGGGCGATTTCTTACAAAACTAAAAATATTCTTACCATGAATCCAACAATAATCCTCCTTAGTATTTACCCAAAGGATTTGAAATATTATTCCCATAAAAACCTTTACAAAGGTGTTTATAGTATAGCTTGATTCATAAATTCCTAAGCTTGAAAGTGACAAAAATGTCCTAGAGTAGGTGAGTGGTTAAATACATTGTAGAACACCCAGAAAATGTATTATTGTTCATCATTAAAAAGAAATGAATTGTCAAGCTATGAAAAGACATGTAGAAGACTTAAATGCATAATATAGAGTGAAAGAAGGCAATTGAAAATTCTAGCTATAGTACAATTTCAACTATTCCACACTCTGAAAAAGGCAAAATCATGGAGACAGTAAAAAGGATCAATGGTTGCCAGAGACTCGAGGAAGGAGGAATGTTCACAGTTTTTTTTTCAAAGCAATGAACTCCTCTGTATGATATAATGGAGAGAGGCCATTGTAAATAGGTCAAAATCCATAGAGTGTACAATATCAAAAGTGAACCATAATATAAACTAAGACTCTGAATGATAATGGTGTGTCATTGTAGGGTCTATTATAACAAAGGTACAACTCAAGAATATTGATATCATGGGAGGGTTCAGGCTGGTTTTATAAAAGGCAGAGAAACCAAAGATTAAATTGCCAACATCCACTGGATCATCGACCAAGCAAGAGAGTTCCAGAAAAACATCGATTTCTGCTTTATTGACTATGCCAAAGCCTTTGATATGTGGATCACAATAAACTGTGGAAAACTCTGAAAGAGATGGGAATACCAGACCACCTAACCTGCCTTTTGAGAAACCTGTATACAGGTCAGGAATCAACAGTTAGAACTGGACATGGAAAAACAGACTGGTTCCAAATAGGATAAGAAGTACATCAAGGCTGTATATTGTCAACGTGATTATTTAAATTATATGCAGAGTACATCATGAGAAACTCTGGGCTGGATGAAGCACAAGCTGGAATCAAGATTGCCAGGTGAAATATCAATAACCTCAGATAAGCAGATGACACCACCCTTATGGCAGAAAGTGCAGAAGAAGTGAAGAAGAGCCTCTTGATGAAAGTGAAAGAGGAGAGTGAAAAAGTTCGCTTAAAGTTCAACATTCAGAAAACTAAGATCATGGCATCTGGGGCCATCACTTCATGGCAAATGGATGGGGAAACAGTGGAAACAGTGGCTGATTTTATCTTTTTGGGCTCCAAAATTACTGCATATGGTGACTGCAGCCATGAAACTAAAAGATGCTTGCTCCTTGGAAGGAAAGTTATCACCAACCTAGACAGCATATTAAAAAGCAGAGACATTACTTTGTCAACAAAGGTCCATCTAGTCAAGGCTATGGTTTTTCCAGTGGTCATGTATGGGTGAAAGAGTTGGACTATAAAGAAAGCTGAGTGCAGAAGAACTGATACTTTTGAACTGTGGTGTTGGAGAAGACTCTTGAGAGTCCCTTGGACTGCAAGGAGATCCAGCCAGTCCATCCTAAAGGAGATCAGTCCTGGGTGTTCGTTGGAAGGACTGATATTGAAGCTGAGGCTCCAATACTTTGGCCGCCTGATGGAAAGAGCTGACTCATTTGAAAAGACCCTGATGTTGGGAAAGATTAAGGGTGGGAGGAGAAGGGGACAGCAGAGGATGAGATGGTTATATGGCATCACCGACCCAATGGACATGGGTTTGGGTGAACTCCGGGAGTTGGTGATGAACAGGGATGCCTGTCATGCTGCGATTCATGGGGTCACAAAGAGTCAAACACAACTGAACGACTGAACTGAAATGAACTGATGCATGTCTTTAACCAAGGAGTAGATGGAAGATCTAATTTTATGCACAACTTTGCCTCAAATCTAAAACTGCTCTTAAACTATTAATAAATAAGCTGTTCATTTCAACACTCCTTGTAATGCTCAAGAGTTGGAAGCAACCTAAATGGCCATCAATAAGACAGTGAATAAATAAAATGATTCATACTGTGGTAGACTATAAATCTGGTTACAAATTCTCAACCTCCCTGCATCTATGCCCTTATAATGTGATGTGGCAAAAAGCAGGAGTGTGTTTCTCTACTCTTTGAATTTCAGTTGACTATGTGACTTCCGATTAGCAACATGTGAAACAGGCAGACATTTGAAAAATGCTTGCATATTGGGGTCTTTCTCTTGCTGTTCTTGGAACCCTACACTGCCATGTAAAAAATGTTGAGACAGGCTGCTGAAAGATGAGAAGTCACATGGAGAACTGAGGTACACTGGCTGATAGTTGCCAACCTCCAGAATGTGAATGAGGTCACCCTAAACCAAAACAGCCACCAGCTGACCTTCCAGCTGACCACAGGGGCATGAAAAACCTCATCGGAAATTGGTCAAGCTCAATTAGACCAAAAACAGCTATGCAGCTGACTTTTGAAAGCTGCTGAGTTTTGGGGTGGTTTGTTTCACAGTAATAGACAACTGATACCCATCCATAAGATGAAATACGTTTGTTAGCAGCTCAGTAGTGTCTGACTTTGCAACCCCATGGACTGTAGCCACCAGGCTCCTCTGTCCATGGAATTCTCCAGGCAAGAATACTGGAGTGGATAGCTACTCCTTTTTCCAGCAGATCTGCTGGCCCCAGGGATTGAATCCAGTTCTCCCACAATGCAGACAGATTCTTTACCATCTGAGCCACCAGGGAAGCCCATCAGATGAAATACCATGAAGCAATTGGAAATAATGAAGTCAGCATATGTGTATTAGTATACTGACATGGAAAAATAGCTGAAATATATTAATAAAAAAAAAGAGAAAATAAACAAACAAAAAAGCATTCAGTTCAGTTCAGTCGCTCAGTCGTGTACGACTCTTTGCGACCCCATGAATCACAGCACACCAGGCCTCCCTGTCCATCACCAACTCCCAGAGATTACTCAAACTCATGCCCATCGAGTCAGTGATGCCATTCAGCCATCTCATCTTCTGTCGTCCCCTTCTCCTCCTGCCCCCAATCCCTCCCAGCATCAGGGTCTTTTCCAATGAGTCAACTCTTCGCATGAGGTGGCCAAAGTATTGGAGTTTCAGCTTCAACATCAGTCCTTCCAATGAACACCCAGGACTCCGCATTATGACTTTATAATTCTATAGACCTTACCACAGCATTACAGTTCTTTTTCCCTCTTAAGATTGTGTATGGTTTGTTGGTCATAAAGATAGTAAAATTACCTATGCAATAAAAGGCTTAAATGCCTTCAAAATTACCGAACATGACATGAAAGTTATTTTATTGCAGATGAAAATGCTGCAAGAAAAACCTTCAACTTCTCAGGTCAGATATTATCACTCTGTGTAAGTTACTTACATTATATGCTATTCTCACTCACATTTGCTCAATTTCCAGGCAAACAAAAGCAGAGAAGCGTCCACTTATTCACTTGTGGATATTTATATGCTTAAGAAAAAATAAATTTTTAAAAAACAAAGAAATTATTTCCAAAGTTTATTAAAAATTAAATATTTATCTCCATTTTTCTAATAATTTTGTCAAAACATACAAAAAGAAGCAACCACTTCAAATGAAATCCAACTATGAGAATATTTTCAGATCATTTTATTCTATTTCTGAGGCAAATCATTATGTTCTACATTTCTAAAATCAGTTCTATTTCCCTCAAATCTATTTTTGGAAATAGAACATAGCCTTAGAAAAACACAGTTATAAAAGTTATTACATTTAAAGTAGAACTCATTCAAAATAATCTGGCAAGCACAAACCTATTTCAGCCAATGTCTATGAATCATCACTGTCATACTAGTAAATGTTTTTTAAACCAAAGATTACCCTTCTGAGGAAACATGGTAATAATTATTCAGAAAAATAATGCTCACAAGTTAATAGTGCCACTGTTTATAATTAAAAGGACTATTTCTTATAGAAAGCAAAGCTCAGAATAAACCAGAAGGCATGGCTATATTTTAAACTGGAGAGGAAAAAAAGCAGAGTGCTTTGTTTTCAAACATGGGATAGTAATAAAAACTTTTCACATCTTAAATTCTTACAGACTGTTAAATTATTTATGTCAAAGTTGCATTTAGGAATAGTTTCATTTGTGTTTTAAAAGGACTAAAATCCCATGTTGAATTTCTTGGATAGCTTTATCATGTGTAATCATCATGTCTAGAAAAGATCTGGTAAGTGAACAAATAGAATCACTATGAAATCAACAAACACTATAAAAAAGTTCTTAGTTAATTTTTAAAAGACATTAATTTTATGTAAGCTAATCCTGCTTTCTCCATAATTTAGTTCTAGTCTTCAGAGGTCTTCAATACTGTACTAGAATATAGGTATAGTATTGCTCTATATATTTTATTTTAAAATGTTAATTTATCTTAAAATTTAAGATTGTCAAAGGTTTAAATCTACCTTATTTTATGAGGCTTAGGAGCCATTTTTCCACCCACTGGGAGCATAAGTTAAATTATGTTATCTAAATTAAATTATCTAAAATAACATTATCAATAAGTTGGAAAATGTGGCTTGATATTCAGAAAGCATAAAGTCTGATTTATGTATGACTTTTAAGTAAGCTTCTTTTGTATAAAGTAATGTGCGTTTACTTATTCTGAAAATGTACTGATTCTTACTATAGTATGTAATTCACTATTATATATATTACATATGCCATATATGTGTGTGTCTGTGTATGGGCAAAGTAGAAAATGTCTTCAAATGTTATTAATTTCCATCTAGACATAACACAAAAACTGACTTTATAAAAACATAATTTTTTGTCAAAACTTCCTTATTACCTGAGGCAAATTATTTCTTCTTTCAAAATGTCATTTGTCTATGTATCTTGGCCTTAGCAAAGACCATCACATTATTTTTAGATTTTCCCAGGTGGCACTAGTGGTAAAGAACCTGCCTGACAATGAAGGAGACACAAGAGACTTGGGTTAGATCCCTGGATCAAGAAGATCCCCTGGAAAAGGGAAAAGCAACCCATTCCAGTATTCTTGCCTGGAGAATCCCATGGGCAGAAGAACCTCGTGGGCTATCGTCCATAGGGTTGCAAAGAGTTGGACATGACTGAAGCGACTTAGCACACATGCACTATGCTAAAACATGTTTGCAAAGGATACTATTAAAAAAGCAATATCCAAAATAAATTCTCTAAATGTTTTCATAAAAATAAATGTGGATATATTTATAAATACACTAGTTCTTACATAAGAACTAAACAGAAATTACTAAACAGAAATCTTAAATATAAAAACAAATAATTAATAAGTATCTTGCTTTTATCAGGGAATATTTTAAGAACTCCACCATAAAAACCTTCCGCATAACACATGAAATTGCACCATAGAAGTCACTCATAAATTGTCACCTAAAACAAACTCTTCAGATGAGTTACTAATCTTTCAAAATTATTTATAAGGTAAAAAAAAAATTGTTTTATGAGTAATTGACTGATTTTGTTTAAAATTGAAATCATTGCACACATTAAAATAACTGCATAACCTGAGACATAAGTACAAGATGATTTACAAATAGATTAACACAAATATAATGAGGAAGATAATCAGGAATCACAGTCAGGAGTAGGAAATCAATATTTCAGTTTACACAAATCTGAACTTAATTAATTGTGCCAACTTGACCTCAATTTTGAAAATTTATATTCTGTAGTCATATGCATTATATCTTGGCAAAGCAACAGAAGTGTATGTAGGAAACCAAGTGTGACATATGTCCACTAGGATAATCTTTACATGACATTTTCTTGCTATAAACCTCCTCCAAAGAATTGTGTTTAATTTAAAATATCTTTTTTTTCCCAAAAACTCTAGGAAGTTGTAAAATATTTCTAAGGAATGTTAGTAAGTTAAATACATGTTTCATGCATTCTTTAGAGCAATATCCCTCCTTAAGAAACTGGTTTTGCAATGAGCAAAATAAAACTGCTGATAAGTTTAGATTCAAAGAAGTAATGTTAGGAAATTTTGTTTGTTTCTTTTGGAGCACAGATACGCTGCAATTATTTTAAACTATATTCATAAAAGGATATACTCATAATATAAAATAAAAATAATTTAGATTATAGTATATAATACATGGTAGATACTGGAAAAGACCTAGTACATTCTATCTCTCTCATACCTGTTTCTAGTTCTGAGAATATTAATGCAAGGATTTAGAAGGTATGACTTTTTAATAAACAACCTTAAGGGCTTCCCTGGTAGTCAGATGGTAAAGAATCTACCTGCAACGCAGGAGACCTGGGTTCATTCCCTGGGTTGGGACAATCGCCTGGAGAAGGCAATGACAACCCACTGCCAATATTCTTGCCTGGGAAATCCCATGGACAGAGGAACCTGGTGGGCTATACCCCATGGGGTCACAAAGAGTTGGATATGACTGAGGACTGAGTGACTTTCACATTCACATTCAGAAACAACCTTAAAGCCAGTACACTAAATATGCTAAGTTTTAAACATTACTTAATTTAAAAATAATGATGTAGTGACTACAATATGCCAGCACTGCTGTAGGTGATAGGAAAATGCAAAGAACCAAATAAAGTTCTGTTCTCCTGGAGTTTATAATCCATGTGGAATGAGTGAGGAGAGATAAATAAGCAAATATAGAATATATCAGGTAGGGATTTCTGTTGTTATTAAATATAAAGCAAGTGAGGGAAAAAATAGTGATGCAGGTGATGAGAGTAATATTTCAACCTGTGAGTAGGAGGGTCTCTCTGTGGAGGTTCCACTTTAGCAGAAATTTGCATGAAGTAGGAGAGAAAGCATGCTATTAGGCAAGAAAGTGGTCACATAAGGGGCAATGATGACATTTCAAAGTTCCAAAATGACATGTACTTATAGTTCTTAAAGAATAGCAAGACCAATGTGGCTAAAGCAGAGGAAGGATAAGTAGCAGAAAAATGAAACGAGAGAGGCCCCTTGGGCCTCAGTGGAGAGAGGCCTCCACTGATCATGTGGAGGTAGTAAATTCACTTTTTCACAGTTAGTAACTACTAAATTGTATTTGTTTTATAATACAACATGAGGAAAAGAATGCATCCTTAATAGAGGCATAAAAGAAAAAAACACCTGTTTCAAGATAAGTAGCACCGAGGGAACACATTTCGAAAGCATTAGTCTGCAGCTGTGGAGGTAATGAGCTTCTCTATTATTGCTTCTTCATAACTGAAAAAGAACTGAGTAAATACTAGATGATAAAAATTCCAAAAATTTTTAAAAAAACAAAGATAAAAGTTGTTAAATACCAGGCAGATTCAGTTGCCAACTGGCAGCATAGCTACATACTTGAAACAAATTGGTAGATCATCTATCAGTTCTAGTCCCTTACTTTCCAGCAGCAAGAGCTGGAAATATTCAGCACTCGCTAAATATTCAGTTGAGAATAAAGTGAGACACCTGGATCTGACTTTCAAGATGAAAATTCTCACAGTCCCTTGTCTCAACACTATCTGCTCAAACAGAAGTCCTTCAGTGATTGCACTGAATTTATGGCCTCACTAGAAAGCTGAGAGATATAGAAAAACAATGATATGTAATAGTTGATTTTAAAGTTGTTGATATTTTATCAACTTATACAAAGTAAAATCAGAATTAACCATTTTTCATGTGAAATACCAAACTGTATGTTCACTTGCATAGCATGTCTTTGTTCTAATGCTAGAAAGGTATGCTTACTGTGTGGTATGCTTTTATTTGATGGTGTATCCTGCCAGTAATACAGTTTAACTCATGATCTGTGAAAAATAATGTAGGTCCTATGATGTTTCCATTTGCTATTTGAAATCAGCAATTTGAAATATTGCTTGAACTATTTGATGCCACTGTGACAAACATAATACATTTATTTAAAATATATTAATAGGTAGGTTAGTGATTCATATTAAAATTATTAAATGAAAAACACGTCATCATATGATGTTATCTTTATTAATGTGACATAACATCACTGTGAGACTTGAAATTCATCCTTGGTATTATTGTTTTGTTTTGTTTTGTTTTGTTTTTTTTGGCACTCAGCTTTCTTTTTTTTTTTTTTTTAATTACTTTATTTTTTTTTATTAGTTGGAAGCTAATTACTTCACAACATTTCAGTGGGTTTTGTCATACATTGACATGAATCAGCCATAGAGTTACACGTATTCCCCATCCCGATCCCCCCTCCCACCTCCCTCTCCACCCGACTCCTCTGGGTCCTCCCAGCCCACCAGGCCCGAGCACTTGTCTCATGCATCTCACCTGGGCTGGTGATCTGTTTCACCATAGATAATATACATGCTGTTCTTTAGAAACATCCCACCCTCACCTTCTCCCACAGAGTGCAAAAGTCTGTTCTGTACTTCTGTGTCTCTTTTTCTGTTTTGCATATAGGGCCATCGTTACCATCTTTCTAAATTCCATATATATGTGTTAGTATGCTGTAATGTTCTTTATCTTTCTGGCTTACTTCACTCTGTATAATGGGCTCCAGTTTCATCCATCTCATTAGAACTGATTCAAATTATTACAAAAGGGTAAATTTTCACCACTATAAAAAAACTGAGACAGACATAGATCTTATTTTTAATCTTGGCTTTACCAGTGAGTGAATGCTAACCTTGAATAAAATTTTCCAACTTTAAAATGAGGGGAAAATCTGAAGTGTTACAACATAAATGTCTGTAAAAAGCCAAATTCAGTAACTTTAGGTATTGAGTGGGTAAAATAAGTTAAATGATTTTTCGTCTCTTTCTGATTGAAGTAGGCATTACAATGGTTATATATACATCTGGACTCTGAAATATTTGATTTCATATTTATATAATATTTGGGGAATTTTTACCACATGCCCATAGTTTAAAATATTTCTGCTTTCAAGGATTTTTCATTTAACTAGAACAGAAAAAAGAATGAAACAACTGCATTCAGAACTAATCCATTTAATACATTTTCCAATTTGAGATTCAATAAAATAGTCCATGGAGTCACAGAGTCAGCCATGACTGGGTAACAACAACAACAGTCATGGGTCCTCAAATGTCAACATAGTAACATTAAATGATTTCTTGGTCATGAATTTGGATTAAATATGGATTAAATATTGAATAGTTTTCTTGTTTCAGAACTTCTTTGAGTTTTACATACTTATGTCCAAGAGGGCAATGCAGAAAGTGGTAAATGGCCGCAGAGTACGGGAAGAGAAGTCCTACTGTCCCCAAAGTTTCTTGAAATCAAGATATAGGTTTTCCTATCCTAAGTTCCTCCCCCTGAAAGCCTTCCTTTCACATGGTAGGCAATCAGAAAGTGTAGAACAAATAAATAAATATTAGAAAATACTGTCAGTATCTTTCTAGACTCCCTCCTACTGGCAACTGAAGGATTTTCTAGGTAGAAATCTAGGAAGAATCAGTTTCTCCCACTATAATCTGAATTTCATTTTCAGATTGCAAATGTATAGGTTTGGCTAAATAGGTCATTTGGATTTTTCAATACTACTTTGGTGTAAAAACCAAATTAAATTTTTGGCCAGCTCGATATAAAATTTCCAAATTTGGAACCAAATCACAACTAAATATCATAGTGCTATTTACTACTAGTTGTAAAACTCTAAATTTGTAATGAGAAAAAGGAAAAAAAACAAAACAGAGTCACAATAGCTTTAACAGTACTAAGAATGTATAGGTAATAAGAAGTGTATGTCTCTCAGTCAAATGAACCTGCTATAAAAAAATAATCTGCAAACTCTGAGGATAGGTACTACATAAACTTAGTGAAAATAGAACCATATTTGCCTTCTCATCATTATATTCTCAGCTCCCTTTATAGGACCTCTCTATTAATAGGCTTCAAGTAGCATCTATTGAATGAATAACTGGATCCAGAAAATGTATTATTATTTTAAAAGTTATTATATATATATATTTCCCAGGGGAATACATTTAGTGATAAAGGGCATAATTTATCCAAATTATATTCAACTTAGCATGCTTACTAAAAAAATGCAAACTCTTTTCTTTTTTCTTTGATCTCTGGTTTTAAGGATTATAGTGGGCAAAATTAATTACTACTTGTAATGATATGAATTAGTCTAGTAATATAATTGATTCCTATAACAATATCACTCACAGGTATATGAAACAGATGAACTTATATTGTTCCAAATTTCATAACTCCAAAGCAAACAGTTTCAAATATGTCTTGATTAGCATATTGAACTTTATAAGCTTATAAAGACTTACAACCTCTTCTCATAACCAGAGGTGAAAGAAAATTGGTAATATTTTCACAGAAAATTACACAGTTTTATTGTCAGAAACCACCCACTATAAAATTATTTGCAAAACAGAAAAGTGGCAATTTGGAAAAATAAATAAATAAATAAACCTTCCCCAGTGTTTGAGGTGGTGGTGGCTAGAGGTGGTAGTCAAATTGTATCATTAATTCATCCACATACTGGAAAACAACATATGATAAATAAGCAATTTCCAGAGAAAAATATCATCCATAGTTTGAAGAAAATCCCTTATAAGAGTATTCTCTCAGAGTATTCTTCCTAATTGAAAAGCTGAAATATCAATGTGTTAATATTTTCAAAGTGAAAATTGCCATTTTCTGTTCAGTTGTCAAGTGTGTGCAACCCTAGATCACAAAACTTAACTTTAAAGTGAGATTTTTCCTTTCTTGAAAGCATCAATATACAGTTCATTTTAAAACTGTTAGACACTTGAAGAATCACATGTGACCCTTCCCTTTGGACAAGTGATTAAATATAATACTTGAATGTCTGCCTTACTTCTTCAAGATACTTAGGAAACTTCATCTCTTCAGAAATAATAAAACCAAATAAATGCACACACCCTCTGATAGGAGACATATTGCAAGTGGTATTAAGTCTTCAACATTTAATATGCTTGAGCATGGGATATTCACAAATAATATGGTTCACAGTGAATTTTCTACATTAATTCTTATCATTTCATGAATATGTTACACTTTGTGATTAGGATAATGTGTTTGAATGCTTGATGTAATACAACATCCAAATTAATACTTCAAAATGTATTTAATACTGAAACAAAATAATGGTAAAATTCTCTGTAAAACTTATAACCAACTCCATTCTGCTACAAGAAGATAGTTTTACTTTCAAATAAATATGTGCAAGTATAAAAACTTATTCAGTATGAACTGGACTTTTGGGTTTTCTCGAAATTCATATGCTGAAATTCTGATCCCCAATGTGATAGTATTAGTAAGTGGGACTTTAGTGAGGTATTTGGGTCATGAGTAAGAAGCCCTCATGAATGGGATTCGCACCATTATAAGAGGAGATGGGAAAGCTTTTTCTCTCTCTGCACTGTCATATAAGGATATAGGAAGATGATCAGCTGCAAATCAGGAGATTCTTGCCAGAACCAAATGATTATGATCTTTGATTTTTCAGCCTTGAGCACTATGAGAAATATATTTCTATTTTGTTTAAGCCACTTGGCCTATGGTATCTTGTTACAACATTACTACGACCATGATAATACAGATTTTGTCATGATCTATCGTTTCTATTCCAAAAATAAAATAATAGAAGCCTAAAAAGGTTAAAAATGAACAGATTTCCATGTGCTAAACAGTAGGTCCTTGTTGGTTACCCATTTTAAATACAGTATTGTGTACACGTCCATCCCAAACTCCCTAATTATCCTTTCCCCCCATCCTTCCCTCTTCTCCCTGGCAACTATAAGCTCCTTTTGGAAGTCTATGAGTCTGTTTTTACTCAATGTTTTGTGGCAGCCTGGATGGGAGAGGGAGCTTGGGGGAGAATGGATACATTTATATGTATGGTTGAGTCCCTTCACTGTTCATCTGAAATTATCACATTATTAATGGGTTATACCCCAATACAGAATTAAAAGTTTAAGAAAAAAGTAAAGAAAAAAATTAAAACAGAGTTGGACAAAAATAATAGAAATATTGTCTGCTACCTATTTTACTGAAATTTTCTTTAATATGCCTTATTCTCATCTCCCCAAAGCAGTTACAATTTTTTTTCAAATCCTTCATAAGGTAAAACTATTCTTATACACACACTCACACACACAGGTTTGCAAGTAGTTCTACTTCTGAAAAGAAATTCAAAGTTTATTGTTCTGAAAATATTTTGGATGGTATGTTTAAACTTGGTCAAAATTTATCCTTCACAATTTATGTTTATATATACAATTATATGAAGATCTAGTAATATTTTTATATACTTAAATTTATGCAATTGTTACATATTTATCAACTTGAATATGACATTAGGAAAAAAAAGAATATTTGTATTATTACATACTTACCCTACAACTATTTATTCTAGTTCTAATCTCAAGAATTTGCTAGTCTACTTAAATTCACATAGGGCTTCCCTAGTGGTCCAGTTGTTAAAAATCTGTCTTGTAATCCAGGGGATACCAATTATATTCCTAGTCCGGGAAAATCCCACATGCCACCGGGCAGTAAGCCCATGTGCCACAAGTACTGAGCCTGCACTTTGGAGCATGTAAGCTGCAACTACTGAGCCCAGGTCAGCACCTACTGAAGCCCATGCTCCTGGAAACCCATGCTCAGCATCAAGAGAAGCCACTGCAAGGAGAAACCCACACATCGCAACTAGAGAGTAGCACCCACTCCCTGAAACTACAGAAAACCCACAGGCCCAAACAAAGAGCCAGAACAGTCAAAAATAAATAAACAAACATTCAAAAATAAATTATTGTAGATTATTATCCATGTAGTAACTGCTTGAAGACTTTTCATAGTATTGTTTATATGAATAAAAATACCATTCTCATGAGTAACCACCATACTCATAATGAAAGGCAGAATAAAATGAGTTACCAGTAGATTGAGTAAAAACTGACTTTGTAGATAAGGACTAATGTTAAATTCACCTGGGAGATCAGTCCATGTAATCTATGGCTAGCAATATTTTAATATGAGTTAGGTTGGTAACTTCCTGATATTTTACACACAAAAATAAATATTAAAATGAAAGAATTTTTTCATAGTAGTCAATTCAATAACTGCTGAATTGCTTAACCCCTTGAGAAAATGAAAATTTTATCCTTTTTTAAAAAGTCAATCTTTTAACTAAAGTTTGATTTAGGGTAGAAGAGGCAGAGAGCATAAAATATATATATATATATATATTAATTTCTAGAGAAACTATAATGAGCTAAAGGTGAAAACATTAGAAATTGTTTCTTAAACTTATCTAACTTTATGAACCTAAACAAGTAAGACTGATATAACACAAGATTTTAATAAACATGACAAGTATTAAATAGTTTAGGATGTTCTGAATGGGCCAAATATATTCAAAGGTCAAATGATTTTTGAAATAAAATTTTTTAAGTGACATTTCCCAGTGCATCATTCATTATATTTAGACATTTTTGATTATTATATCTCAGGCCTCAGGGGATGCTGCTGGTTTCTTGATATAACCAGATATAATTTTCAGTTTGGAAGAAAGAAAAGGAGTTGGGAGTATTACCTGCCTTTATAAGGGTTGCCAGAAAAAATATAAGGACGTATTTACATTTGGGACATATCCCAAAATGTGGGATGTATTTATACTAAAAATGAATTAGTGATTTATCTGAAATTAAGTTTAACTGGTCATATGTTTTTATTTTCTAAATCTAATAAGCCTAGCAAAGTACCAGGGCCATAGTCAACAAGCCAAAAATACACTTACTAAATCTCTAATCACTTGAAAATGAGGATTTGAAGAGTTTAATATATTAAGAAAATCTGTAGGCAGAAGCTATGCCAGATGGTGATTCAATAATGAGATGTGGTAAGAAAAAGTCATTGATGGATATTTCACCAATTATCTAAAATCATATCTTAAATTGATGCAAGTATCAAATTTTAATAGTTTAAATATAATTGGCATTAATATATCCATGAAATACTATTAGGCATTAAAATTTTCTCTAGTAAGTTATTAGGAAGCAACTGATATAAATTGTGTTGGATCACAAATTCTCCATAAATTTTACTACCACTATCATAATATAAAAATATATTTACATTTTTCCTATATTCATTATTTACTTCATTATTAAAAGAGGTTACTTCTAATGAAAAATTATCAATCTCCATGGATAATTAAAATGAAATTATAAAAATTTAACATTCACTCTGATTATTTTGCACATTAATCACAGTGCAAATATAACAAGTATAACAGGTATTAAAGGCAATCACATGTTTACAGTAAATTAGAAATATTAAGTCATCCAGTAATTAAAATTTTCACAGGAGAAATTATGCAAATATAAAGACAGCATCTTTACCCTGCTTCATTAATTTAAATGGCTTCAGTAGAACCCATTCTGACACATAATGCTTCTAATAAGCTCTTACTTTTGAAATTTGTGTAGTGAATATTCTGTTTGATTATAACCCTATTGACCAGTTTCATATCAACTTCATAAACCCAATCTTAGCATTTTCAGAAAAGTTACCATGATATAAAAAATTTCTAAAACTATTTTAGAAGCATCTTTTGAAAAGCAATGTCATACACTTTATATAGATTTTCTAAAAATAAATGAAATTTTCATTATTTTTATGGAGTACATTTGTCCCATTTTGCAGCTGCTAGATATCTTGAAAATTAGACCTAGTCAAATGAGTATGAGAAAGTCAAATAAAAGTAAATGGGAGAGACTGTAAAAAGTGGAAGAGTTGGATTTTAATTCTGGCAACTGCCTTAGAAAAACCAACTATGATCTCATTACTTCAGGCTTCTTATCTATACAACAGATATAGATATAAATGTTCAGTTCAGTTCAGTTCAGTTCAGTCTCTCAGTCGTGTCCGACTCTTTGCGACCCCAGAAGCCAGGCCTCCCTGTCCATCATCAGCTCCCGGAGTTTATTCAAACTCATGCCCATCGAGTCGGTGATACCATCCAGCCATCTCATCCTCTGTCATCCCCTTCTCCTCCTGCCCCCAATCCCTCCCAGCATCAGAGTCTTTTCCAATGAGTCAGCTCTTCGCATGAGGTGGCCAAAGTATTGGAGCTTCAGTTCAGCATCAGTCCTTCCAATGAACACCTAGGACTGATCTCCTTCAGGATGGACTGGTTGGATCTCCTTGCAGTTCAAGGGACTCTCAAGAGTCTTCTCCAACACCACAGTTCGAAAGCATCAATTTTTCGGCGCTCAGCTTTCTTCACAGTCCAACTCTCACATCCATATATGACCACTGGAAAAAACCATAGCCTTGAGTAGACGGACCTTTTTTGGCAAAGTAATGTCTCTGCTTTTTAATATGCTGTCTAGTTTTGTCATAACTTTCCTTCCACAGAGTAAGATCTTTTAACTTCATGGCTGCAGTCACCATCTGCAGTGATTTTAGAGCCCCCCAAAATAAAGTCAGCCACTGTTTCCACCGTTTCCCCATCCATTTGCCATGAAGTGATGGGACCGGATGCCATGATCTCAGTTTTCTGAATGTTGAGCTTTAAGCCAACTTTTTCACTCACCTCTTTCACTGTCATCAAGAGGCTCTTTAGTTCTTCTTCACTTTCTGCTATAAGGGTTGTGTCATCTACATATCTGAGGTTGATATTTTTCCCAGGAGTCTTGATTCCAGCTTGTGCTTCATCCAGCCCAGCGTTTCTCATGATGTACTCTGCATATAAGTTAAATAAGCATGTTGACAATATACAGCCTTGACGTACTCCTTTTCCTATTTGGAACCAGTCTGTTTTTCCATGTCCAGTTCTAACTGTTGCTTTCTGACCTGCATACAGGTTTCTCAAGAAGCAGGTCAGGTGGTCTGGTATTCCCATCTCTTTCAGAATTTTCCACAGTTTATTGTGATCCACACAGTCAAAGGCTTTGGCATAGTCAATAAAGCAGAAATAGATGTTTTTCTGGAACGCTCTCACTTTTTCAATGATCCAGTTTTTATATATATGTGTATATATATATATACACACATACAATATAAAATATAATACTTTATATTATATATATTGTACAAGTAAAATTTTAGGTACCTGATAATAAGAGTTTTATTCATAAGTAGTTTTATTACTATCCTTGGAAAGTTCTAACATCAATTTGTTAAATCTTTGCTCAGTCACTCAGTCATGTCCGGCTCTTTGCAATCCCATTGTCTGTAGCCCAACAGCCTCCTCTGTCCATGGAATTTTCCAGGCAAGTATACTGGAGCAGGTTTCTATTTCCTTCTCCAGGGGCTCTTCCTCACCCAGGGATCAAACCCAAATCTCTTACATTTCCTGCATTGGCAGGCAGATTTTCTACCACTGTGCCACCTGGGAAGTCATTAAATATTTATTGGTTACCAACATAAATTTTATCACAGTACATTTGTTAGGGGAAGCACACTGATTGAAACCACCCACTCTGGCCAGGCACCATAGTAACCATTTGCATGAGTTGTTTTATGGCAGGAGATCCTGATAAGGAATACGGAACTAATAAGCCACCACCAGCCGGAAGAGTTCGGGAAAGATCGAGAGGAGACACAACCTGTCTGTCCACTTCCCAGAATCCCTCTTGCTAGCATCCATCTTGGCTGAGCGATGCGTGCGCCACCAGGAAAGACTCTGAATTAGAATGATTGGCCAAAGACCACCCGGAAACTAATCCCATCACCATAAAACCCAAGACTGTGAGCCACGCGGCAGAGCAGTTCTCCTGGGTTCCCTTACCCTCCTGCTCTCCACCCGGGTGCCCTTTCCCAATAAAATCTCTTGCTTTGTCAGCATGTGTCTCCTCGGACAATTCATTTCCAAGTGTTAGACAAGAGCCCAGTTTCGGGCCCTGGAAGGGGTCCCCCTTCCTGCAACACATTTAGAAGATGGATAATTACAAATTGCTTTATACTATTAAGACTGGTGGTGGTGGATTTAGTCACTACACTATGTCCTGTCTGACTCTTGCAACCCCATGGCCTGTAGCCCATCAGGCTCCTTTGTCCATGGGATTTCCCAGGCAAGAATACTAGAGTGGGTTGTTGCTTCCTTCTCCAGGGGATCTTTCAAAACTAGGGATCGAACTCATGCCTTCTGCTTTGCTGGTGGATTGTTTACCTCTGAGTCATCAGGGCTGTCCATACTATTAAGACTAATTACAAACTAACTTTGTAAAGGACTTTCTAATTCTAACTGTAAAATAGTTTTTATAAACTAACTTTCTATTTTTGAAGAACATTGATAGTTTTTTTTTTTTTTTTTTTTTCCCCTCCTTATGATCAGTCAATAGGTAGTATGAGTAACTCTTTAGAAACAACTGAAAACTGGTAATACTACAACCTCACAGAACTACTGGAATGATTTTGTACACTTTCCCCCGGGTAATTATTTAGAGCACAGAAACCAAATATCCTTAATAAAAATTCATGTTTTCTCAGACACTCAGAAATCAGATTCTCAGCTACATCTTCCTTTTACAGAAACAGACTATAAAACCTTTTCACCAGATACCAGAATCTCTACCCAGGTCCCTCTTACATACCTAATGACAGCCTAATCTGTTTGGGCATCATCATCATTAAAATAATATTATGAAACTTTATGAAATGTTTGCTTTGTTCCAAGCCTTGCACAAAACAGGTCATTTGATTTGATCAGTGCCCAAATCCTATGACATGGGTACTATGATTTTCCCTATTAATGGACGTGGAAACCTACACTCAAAAAGTAACTCACACAAGATTATATAAATTCCAAGTGGCAAAGCTGGTGTTTGAACTCATTTAAATGACTGAAAATCCCAGAAATCAAACCTTACTCTGTGCTGCATTTTAAATGACTTGATTTGAACTCATATACCTTGTCTTCTCTTTCAATGATGATTGTAAGCTACCAGTTCCTGGCACCACTCTGGGCCAGTCTTCTAACTGAAACTCTGTGGATTCAAAATCTCATCCAAGTATTTAACTCTCTTCTGCAAATTCCCTCATCTATAAAATTGAGGATGATAATAAGTGCAAAGATGCCAGGGAAATTTATAATCATTAATGAGCTAAGCCCTTTGAAAATATAAAGTAACATTAAATGTTAATATTACTAATCTTCTTAATTAGAGAAAGTGGCAAATGTGTCCAAAAAGTCTGTAACTAACTTCATTACTTTTTCATTTAGGTAGCAAAGTTGAAGTCCTTCCAAATGTGTTTTAAGTAGATTAAACATATGGTTGGCTGCATTTATAAATGTCCATTACTAATATGTTACACCATGGGAAATATTTTTTGCTGTTATGCAGTAAAATTTTTTAAAATTTGCATCTCAATAATTATATGCTCTCCCTCTGTTTTTATTTTCTTTGCAATAAACATGCACTTATTCACATATTTATATTTTTATTGAGTAAAATAACTTAAGGAATTTACACGGATAAAAGAGGTATCAAAGAAAATCAGAATCTAACCTACAAAAACAGGTTAAAGTGGGACAGAACTATCATGAAAACAAAGATGAATGCTTTGCCAGTATTCAAATTAAATTTTTGTTAAGCTTTCTGGCTATTAAATTAAAGATAAGACCACTAGGTTCAAATTTCTATGTTGCATTAATAGGGAGGAAACATACTATCAATAATGTGAAAGGCATTCCATACATTATACATTTCATATATAAGAAAAGGTATATTAAATATAAGCATATTTATAATCACAATTTTTCAATGTAAATATGCTCCTATAGCAAAGATGCAGGTTGTATATTTTACCCACAAACTATCCTCAATTACTTATGCTTATATTCTATTTAAAATTGACATGAATGGTAACAGTATTCATATTTAAGACCCTTTAATTGTTAAATGGATTAAAATTTACCATATTCAGTATTAACAATGAATAGCTTATTTTGAATATAAATTGATCTTTACCACTTGATCTTGACTGCACAGTGAGAAGGCATCCAAGATGTTTGTCATTGTAAGTACTTTCCCACATATTTCCTAACTTCTTGGTTACAGAGAAATGGAGTGGATAGTTTGTTGTTTTACACAATTGGAGGAAACCCTGTGATGAAATCTACCTCATTTCTTTAACAAAATTGAGCTATTATTTAGTACACTCCTGGACTTGTTTTTGCAATACCATAAAGATTTGGATTTTATATGTTGCACTTGTTATTTAAGAACATTAATTCTTTTATTTTGTAATTAAATTTGCAGTCATACAGAGAGCTGAATAACTAGTTATTTTATTTATCAACAATTTGAAAGAATTACTTGTGAAATCATTGAGTAGCAAATTAGATTTATTTCAGTGATGGTTAATGTTGTAGAATCTACAACCTGACTGTATAGGTACAAAGTCTGCCTCTATAATCTGAATCAGTTATGTAAACTTGGTTTGCTCAATTTCCTTGTCTATAGAGCAGGAATAACCATGCCACTTACTTCAAAGGTTTGCTGTGTGAATTAAATGAGTTACCACCTATGTATGGATGCATAGTGCAGTGCCTGACATATATTAAGGGTTAAATCAATGATTGTTATTAGCAATATAGTAGTTGGTTGGTCCTGATATGTGAAAATATTAGTTAGGTCCCTTTATTCAGCAGTTTCACTAAAAGCTATAGTAACAGCATTATACATGACTCTCCCCAATCCTCTGCCTTTGGAGTCCATAATATTTAATTCATTTATCCTTTGGAAATAATGTTGGTCATCAAAACTTAATAGAATTAATAGAAGAAGAAATATCTGTAAAGATTAAAAGTAAGAAGAGTCCTCTCAGTTTTAACAACTTTAATGAATGCATTTCACAGCAGTGGTTTGATAAAAAGCTTATTGAGATTTGAAGATTTTTATTCTATTGTGTTTTCCTCAAGATTTTCTTGATAAGCAGTAATTTGGTAGCTTTCAAGTTCCTTCAGGCCTGCATCTGGCAGAGCACCTGAAAAGTAAATGCTCAGTACATGTTCATTGAACTGAAGTAATGTCAGTTATATCAAAATAAAGGATAAGGAAAAGAAATAAAGCAAGCCAAAAAAACAGCTCCAATTCTGACACTTTCACAAGTTCTGAATCCACAGTATATGGCCAGATAGATAGATAGATATTGAAGCCGCTTAGTTGTGTCTGACTCTTTGTGACCCCATGAACCGGGGTCTACCAGGCTCCTCCGTCCATGGGATTCTCCAGGCAAGAATACTGGAGTGAGTTGCCATTTCCTTCTCCAGGGGATCTTCCCCACCCAGGCATCAAACCCAGGTGTCCCGCACTGAAAGCAGCAGCTTTTAAGCTCTGAGCCACCAGGGAAGTCCATGGCAGTTACATAAGAGATTAATCTAGACTGACATTTTCTAATGGACAGAACAACTTTAATCCCTGATTTTTAAAGCATTTAAGATCTCATATATGAAGGAATTATGTTACTTGGTCTGCCTCTGACACCTAATGAACAAATACAAAACTGGGTTATTTTTTTAAACCTTCTTTTTTTTTTTACCACCTGGTAAACTTTTAAGAATTCCATAACATGAGTTACTAACATCTAAGTCTATTTTACTTATCTGAATGGTACAAAACCTACAAACACTCAGATATGTAAGTTAATTGCTATAAAATATTTTTATTGTAGAAAATTCATATCAATTCAAAGTCACTCAGTATTATACCTGGCCCACCTAAATACTCAATAAGTGTTTGTTTTATTAAAAAAAAATAATAAAGATGAAAGCCTGCACAAATTCCAGGAACCCATGAGACTATGCGTTTTATTGAATTGACCAAAATATTCATTTGGGTTCTTCCAAAACATCTTACAGAAAAAGCCAAATGAATTTTTTGGCCAACCTAGTAGTTCCAGTATTAAAACAAGTTAGTTAAATTTCAGTTTATAACTTCATTAGGATGAGAATTAAAATAATCATGTTCTGCCATGTAAGTATACTTGAGGAGCTCAATGAAAAGAGATAAGACAAGAATATTAATTACCAAATCTTTGCCATGCTATAATTTCTGGGGAAAACAATTCTCTAGACATAGGGGAAATAGGAAAAAACTCATTGGAAAAGACCCTGATGCTGGGAAAGATTGAAGGCAGGAGGAGAAGGGGACAACAGAGGATGAGATGTTTGGATGGCATCACCGACTCAATGGGTATGAATTTGAGCAAGCTCCAGAAGTTGGTGATGGACAGGAAAGCCTGGCATGCCTCAGTCCATGGGGTCTCAAAGAATAGGACAAAATTGAGTGACTGAACTGAGGCGAAATAGGGATACTAAAAAGAAAAAAAAAAAGGAAAAGTGGATTATGGTTGGTAAAATTTGCTCTAATAATAGTATAAAATGCTATTAACAGTAAAGGAAAAAATTACAAAATTTGAGGAAATAATGGAATCTGTGAAGTTATCTGATAACTAAATAACATAATTTTTCATCATAATGTATTAGGAATAATACAAATATATTATACTTATATATATATATATGATAAATTGTGTTTTATAGACATTGAATTCTATCTATTTAAATTAAAATGATTAGGATATTCATGATCTCACTGAAAATAGCCATGAGGCAAAATAGTATACAATTACAGATGATATATTTCAAGTAGGAAAATTCTTCTGTCAGTCTAGAAGAAGTCATGAGAAAAAAAGTAGGAATATATCTAGTGTAGGAAAATTTCATATTGCACTAGGTATTTCTCCCTCCAAATCCAGTCACTGTTCCTCTGAAAACTACTGTGTGCATACACAAGGCTATACATATAAAACAATATTTCCCAGTCTCCCATATGGCCTAATTTCAACTGGGTGCAGCCAATGGGAAGTACTAACAAGAAATGAACAGAGAAAAAAGAATGAGGTTGGGTAGTCATGTTCTTAGATCCCTCCCCCTTCAGCGATTGCTAGCATTAAGGAACTTAACCAAAAGTCACAGCCCTTTTCTTAGCCTCTGGCTAGGAGTTGAGGTAACATTTTTCTCTCTCCCTCATAGGACTAGTGATGCTAATAGTGCCCTTAAGTTACTAATCCAGAGCTATTAGACTATATCTGTGTTGTTTCCCTACAGAATGTCCACCACCTTGTTACATGCTTCTCAACTACAATTTGATTATACCAATAGTTTTTTACTGAAAACCTGAATATGTACCAAGAGTATTTAGAAATTTAAATACTTTATTTGCTATTTTTTTTCAAAAGCTTCTTTAGAAATTTACTTGATGGGAAATTACCATAGTACTTTTTGGAAAATACCCTAACAATTATGTCATTCTGTTATATAATAATTAGGTGTTATATCATTGCTTTATCTAATTACATTTGCATTTCTAGTGTATGACATGCATATTTGATGCAATTTATAAGACAAGACAAACATAAAATTGGCTAATTAAAAGAACATTCTATATGGGATTCTAAAAACATTAAGTCAAATACCTCAGTATATTTTATACCCTTCAATCAAGAAATAATATCACTTTTAGAAATGTATTTTGAAGAAATAATCTAGGATGAGTAGTTATGTTACATATCCATGTAACTAAATCTAACCATTCTTTAGAAGTGAATAACTAAATAAATCTATATGTCTAAATTTAATTGCTAGGTATGGAACACTATGGAAGAAACATGCTTATAAAATAACATTAAGTGCCCCAATACTTTTTCAAAATAAATGACAAGGTAAAAAAGCTATGTTCTTAAAGGAAAAAATATGCATATATATGATTTTTTGAAGCTGTATGTTAATAGATTTATGATATTTGGGAAAACTAAAATATTTTTAGGTAATAAAACTTCGCATAAAATTGTGGGGCTTTTTTTAAAACTCTTACCTATTATTTACTTATACTATATGCACTGAACATTTATAATATACATATCAAGGGCAAAATCAATAAATTGAACTTTTAAAATGAAAATGAAGTCACATAATAGAGGAGAAAAGATAAGAATGAGTATCATTTCCCTCCTTATCTGATGAGAGAAACAGTGTTGTTTATGGTGAGAAACAATTTTTCTTCTGGTTCTAACTCTAAGCTATAAAAAGAATTTATTGTTTAAATCTGAAAATAAAAGTCACTGAATGCCTAACACATATTAAAATAAATCACTGTTTTAGCTTTTTTCAATAAAATAGAATCATATCAACGATTGAGAAAGAAAATATCAAACAATTACTTAAAATTGAAGAGTTCTATGAAGATTTTTCACCAGAGCATTGAAAACTGTTATCTAAGACTAGGCAAATAGCTTTCTAGGGAACTTTATATGGTGTCTAGATCTACCTTATTTAATGGAAATTGAGCAATCTAAGATATCCAGCTGGTTGGATTGTCCTTTGGAAACTTTCACCAGACAGCACAGTTTAGGGCAATTTTTGTGCATATATGTAGTACTCAGTGGGAGAAATACACATGCATTAGATACCAGGTCTGAGGATGACATATATAGCTTTAGAGTGCTCATGTTCTAGCCTAAAATACATGTTAGAATTTTTGAATTTTAAATTGCCTCTTCTCTATTTCTGTCAAGTCAATGCTATCCTAGTCATTGCCTTAACAAATACAATATAAATACAGATAATATCGAACCATTCTGTAAATATTCTTCCAGATTATAAATAATATTAAACTCTTTTTTTTTTTAAAAAAAAGGAGTATGCATAGGTTTGGGTATGTAAATATTCTAATTGTTGAAGTGATTAAGAATTGATTCAGATTTGATAATATGTTTACTCAAATGGATAGCATGCCAATATATTCTATTTAGAGTTGCTCGCTAATAAGAACTAATTCAAAAATGTTTTTGATTTCAAAAAAGTTATTTCAGACAATGTTGGAGAATGGAGTTGGCTAGTTGCAATTGAAAGGCTGGTGTCATGAATAATAATTTGGAAACATTAATATTATACAGGTGTGACTGGAAGAAGTAGAGATTAATTGAAGCATGGGGTGTTTTCAATGTGGCAAAAAGGACTATTAAAAACACTTTCTATTCAAATGCTATGTGAAGAGTAAATAAGTATGAATAATTTATACTACAAAACATCATTTATACCATGGATCATGACTATTGAGAACAGTTAATATTTCTGTTGTGGTGCACTCTACCTCACTGAACTGATAATGTGATGAGAAAGGTCTTCTGGAAGATGGAACTACTGAAGTGGGAAGATTATAACAACATTTTATTTATACACATACCAATATTGAATCTAGACGCCTTCTTCAGATTACAACACTGGCTTCCAGATCTATTGAGAATTCGCTCTTTCACTTAATGAAATAGAACTGGCAATGGAATTATGACATATATCATCCACAGATTACTGATTTTTAGTCATTATAACTCACTGAGATATGTTGAACATGAAAATCATACAAATATAATTTTGTATGCTAGGGTATCCTTCAGATTCATCAGAATTTCATTCTATCAATCAAGATCATATAATATTGAAAAGGTGAAACATATCATTATAGATGGAATATTCTTGTTTTTCTTTTAATTATCTTAAAGTCATCTTACTTCTTATAAAGAGTTACAGTATCTGATAAATGAAAACCTATTTCTTTAAAACTGTGTCGACCAACTTTATGTGACCAAAATGTCTCCTAAATTTAAAGCTTTATACATTAAGACCTTATACTTAAACTGACCTCGTTACAAAACAATAGTTGTTATCAAAGTTATCTTCACATTCATTAATAAACTGGAAAACTTTTTAAGCTCCTGATGAACAGGCCATATCCCAGGTTAATTCACACTGAATCTTTGACCCTGGGCTCTAGACATCAGCATTTTTTTTTTTTTAACTCTAGACATAGTCAAGATCAAGAACCATTGCACAAAGTAATAAATGCAATTTATCTAAAAATTGTGGCTGCCATTGGAAGGGGGTACAGGCAGGGAAGTATAGGGAGTTTGGGATTAGCAGATGCAAATTAGTGTGTGTGTGTATATATATATATATAAAATGGATAAAGAACAAGGTCCTATTGCATACAAAGGGAACTATATTCAGTATCTAGTGATAAAGCATAATGGATAAGAATATGAGAAAGAATATATATGTATAATAGTCACTTTGCTGGACAGAAGAAACTAATACATTAAAAATCAACATAGTCAAAGCTACGATTTTTCCAGTAGTTATGTATGGATATGAGAGTTGGACCATAAAGAAGGCTAAGCACTAAAGAACTGATGCTTTCAAACTGTGGTGCTGGACAAGACTCTTAAGAGTTCCTTGGACAGAAAGGAGATAAAACCAGTCAATTCTAAAGAAAATCAACCCTGAATACTCATTGGAAGGACTGATGCTGAAGCTGAAGCTTCAACACTTTGGCCACCTGATGCAATAAGCCAAATCAAAAGACCCTGATACCGGGAAAGATTGAGGGCAGGAGGAGAAGGGGTTCACAGAGGATGAGATGGTTAGATAGCAACACTGACTCATTGGAAATGAATTTGAGCAAACTCTGGGAGACAGTGACGGACAGAGAAACCTGGAGTGCTGCAGTTCATGAGGTCACAAAGACAGACTCAACTTAGTGACTGAACAATAACAACCTCGATCAGGGTTTAGATTTTAGTTCTGAGTAAGAAATTCTGCTAATTTTTACTGCTAAACAATACATTGAAAATGGTTTATTGTTAATCCTAGTTGCATAATCAACAGTCATCTAAGATGGAGTCATAAGTACAGAGAGGAGTGTAAAGTTTTAGGATCAGTTAAATTTGACTCTTGCTCAAAACTTACTTTAAAATTATATTGATTATGATTAGAACATGTATGAGGAGAACTATCTAGTTTTGTTAATTATGCTATCTATCATGCAGAGATACCAAAACTAAAAAATTATAAAAGAAAAACAATGCAACATTTTATCAACTTCAGGAAATTTGAAAATCCTAAAACTAACAAGACATCCTAGCTTATCTAATTTGATCCTACTCTGTCTGAACAAAAGGATAAATCTATCTCTTGAGAAATGTTCTTGGAAAGATAAGTATTATATTCAAAGCCTCACCCTCACAACATATTAGAAAAATTGTTATGTACTGCAAATCTGCCTGTACATAACAGTTTTTAGTTTTTAGTTCTACACTTGTTAGCTTGTTAATGCTGAAAAGTCTGATAACATATTTCCCTCATTTTTCAGGCCATGTAAGACAGGAAAAACTTCTACTTCATCTATAACATAAGATCATTATAAGATATAATGAAAGAAAAATCACTTTATAAATTTCAAAGTTTTATTACATTTGGCATTAATAGTAGTTTGTTATTTAATTAATATACTATGCTAATATGGCTGAAGTGCCATAGCATACATGCATGCTAATATAAGCCATAGGGCATGTATGATCAGTTGCTTCCAACTCTTTGTGACCCCATGGTCTGTAGCCCACCAGGCTTCTCTGTCCCTGTGATTTTTCAGGCAAGAATACTGGAGTGGGTTGACATTTCCTCCTCCAGGGGATCTTCCTGACCCAGGGATCAAATCGTCTCCTGCATTGCAGGCAGATTCTTTATCACTGAGCCATCAGGAAAACCCATAAGCCATAGAAGTTTATATTAATTCACCAGAAAAAAAGACATCATTAAATTTAGAAACTGAAAAAACTGACTTTTGCGATATCTAAGATTTCATTGAAGCACTTTTCTATGTAAAATCACACAAACTTTTTTAAACTCTTGACTTTTTTTCTTTCTAAATATATTGGAAAATTTGAGTGCCATCATGGCAACGTTTACCATTTATTTCTTTCATGTGTAATAGAGAATAAAGAAAATGGCTGAGTCAGTTGGCTATTAAGTAGTATTGCAGAACCAGAGCCCATGAATTCCAGGCTATTATGCTTTCTACCAAGCCACACTGCCATTCTCCATTACTTTCGGCCTCTAACTACAGACTCAGCCTGAAAGTTGCAATAAAATGGAGATTAGGATATATTCATTCATATTTATGGCAATTCCCACTTCACCTGAGGTCTCTGAGTAATAAAAGTGAAGAGTTATCTTTTGCCTTCTCCATGACCTCTTATTGCTTCAGTGAACTATTTAGGAGCATTTACAATCCCTTACACTGTACCATGTGCAAGGACTTCATAGTGGTATTATACATAGTTCCTCTCCACCCACTCCAGAGAGCTCTCAAATATATTAAGGGGTCAAGTGTGCAAAGAAAATGTCAATAAAATGCAGAAATATTGTGAGAAAGTTGTGAATAGAATGGTGTGACAACACATACAGATATATTAAATTTTATCTAGAGCAATTAGGAAAGATTTCCCATAAGAGCTGGCCTTTGAATGGTATCTTTTAGGGGAATAAATTTAATAAGAGAATTATAAGATTCTATGGAAATGGGATGACCAAAGTCACCTTTACTAGTGTTATTTCGGTGACAATTCACTGGTTGAAAGAGAGGCACAGATGGGAATAACAGACATGAGCTGGGTGAAGTAGGTTTAGACTAGATTATGTAGATTTACATACAAGACTAGAATTTTTTTTACAATATACTACAATCAATGAGAAGTCAGTGATGTTCATCAAGTGTATTGGGATTGCAATGCCTGGAAAGATGATTAGATAAATGATAGATAGTCAGTCTTCATAACATTGTTAAAATCTGAGTAAAAAATAGGATTTAGGACAACAACAAGATGGTAGGGTATGAGCTGTCATTACAAACACAAAAAATAGCTATCTGTAGCTCAGTTGGTATAGAATCCACCTGCAATGCAGGGGGCCCCGTTTTGATTCCTGGGTCAGGAAGATCCGCTAGAGAAGGGGTAGGCTACCCACTCCAGTATTCTTGGTCTTCCCTTGTGGCTCAGCTTGTAAAGAATCCACCTGCAATGCGGAGATCTGTGTTTGATCCACAGGTTGGGAAGATCCCCTGAAGAAGGGAAAGACACAACTGAGTGACTTTCACTTCACTTCATGATTGAAAATAACCCCAGGAGGGCTCAAAAATCCAATTAAGAACCTACAACTAAACAATGAAGCAAAACATGTAGAATCACATCCCAGAAGGAACTGCCTGGGGAGGTTTCTCTGCCTGCAGAGAAACCTGAAGGCTTTCCTCTTGAGGACTTCACTAGCTCCTAGGACAGCCATGGACTACTCGCAGCTTTCAAAATGGAGTAGCCCATAGTGTTCACTGGTGCAAAGCCCAGCAGCCTGCTCCGCAGAGGACACTGGTAGCTTTAGCAACCAAGGTCACCAGCAGTCACGCTTGTCACTCACTCCCTAGATACAGAGACATGCTACTACATATCCCCCAAGAAGGGGGACCACCACCTGCGGACACTCAAGCCACAGTCCGGCTCCATACCTGTCTTGGAACAAGAGGCCGGTTCTGCAGTCTTCTGTGCATACCTGTGCTTCAGAATATGGCTCCACAGGCACCCTACACTCACTCATGTCTCAGGCACTGGCTCTACCACCTCTGTGGGCTAGCCAGAGCCCTAGTCCCCAGAACTGTTGACACTGTACAAGCATGCACTCTCCAAGACTCAGGCCTAAGACTGCTCCATAGCCCGTGGTCACATACCAGTGTCATCACCACTGTGGAGGTGTCTAAGCTAGGCCTGGTGCCAAAAGTGACCCCCTTGGCTATGACATTCCCCCCGAGAGAAAAAGCAGGTCCCCAGCAGCTTTCACCACAAAGACCCCAACATGATTTCAGACACATGACTTCAGACACATTGGCCACTGAGGATCCACTGAAGATCTCTACAGTCTTTACTGACTCTGGTCTCAGCTGACAGAGCTTGCATGGAAACTGTTTTTGATACTTCCTAGAGCAAAAACCACCAGATTCTACCCAGGCAGCACCCTCATATCCAACCACCTGTGAAAATCTTTCCCCACTGAAACCAATCCATAGAGTCAGGAGGAGGTTAACATCTCACGCATCTAGATCAACACAAGACTATAAGAAACATAAAGAAAAAAGAAACAAGAAAATATGACACCAGAGGAACACAATACTTTCCCAGGAACTGACTGCAATGAAATGAAAATCTACAAATTAACAAAGAATTCAAGAGATCATAGACATCTCAACAAAATCAGGAAAATAATACATAATAAAAAAGCTTAACAGTGACAAGGAAATCATTAAAACAAATCAGTATATATTCTAGAGCACAATGAATAAGATGAAAAATGTAATAAAAGGCTTCAAAAACAGTCTAGATCAATAAGAAGAAAGCATCTGTGAAATTAAGGACAAATTTGAAATTTGAAATTATCCAGTCAAAGGAAAAAAATTAGACTAAAAGTAGTGAAGAAAACCTATGAGAATTACAGAATGTAATCAAGCAAAATAATATTCACATCATGAGGGGCCCAGAAGCAGCAGAGAGGGAGAGTAAGTAGGTAAAAATAAAATTTTAAAAACTAATGATTGAAACTATCCAAATAGGGATATGGACATTCAGGTATCTGAAACTCATACATACATATTTAACTCAAAGATGACTTCACTGGTATATTATTTAAAAAAAAAAAAACTATCAAAAATCAAAGATAAAGAATTTTGAAAGCAGAAACAAAAATAATATCATGTCATGCAATTATATCCCCATAAGACTGTCAGCACATCTCTAAACAGAAACCTTATAATCATGAGAGTACAGGATAATATATTCAAAATGCTGAAACATAAAACTGCCAACCAAGAATACTTTACCTGGCAAGTATTACTTCAGAAATGAAGGAGAGATAAAGACTTTCTTAAACAAGCAAAAGCTGAAGGAGGTCATCACGCTAGAATTGCCTAACAAAAAAGGCTAAAAGTTCTTTAAAAGGAAATGAAAGGGTGCTAATTTGTAACATGAAAACATTTGAAAGTATAAAACTCAATGATAGCAGTAGGTATATACTCAAATTCAGAATCTAATATTGTAATTATGGTGTCCAAATCACATAACTCCACTAAAGATTAAAAGATGAAACTATTAAAAGTAAATATAGCTACAACTGTTTCTTAATGGATATATAATATTAAAAGACATAAATTGTGACATCAAAAACCTACAATGCGCAGTGTGAGTAAAAGGACAGTTTTGTATATAACAAGTCAAGTTGTCAGCTTAAAATAGATTGTTATCAGTATAAAATGTTGTATGTAAGTGTCATGGTGATCAAACAGCAAGAACCTATACAAAAAAAGAAAATCAAAGCATACCGTTATGAAAAATCATCAAGTTACAAAGAAGACAAAAAGAGGGGAAGAAAAGAACAAACAAACTACAAAACAGAAAATAATACATTGGCAACAGTAAATACTTTTGTTGTTGTTTAGTCACCAAGGCCTGTCTGACTCTCTTGAGACCCCACGGATGGTAACCCAAAAGGCTCCTCTGTCCATGGGATTTCCCAGGCAAGAATACTAGAATGGGTTGCTATTTTCTTCTACAGGGTATCTTGATCCAGGAATCAAAACTTTCCTGCATTGCAGGCAGATTCTTTACTGTTGAGTCATGGGGGAAGCCCAGTAAATCATTACCTATCAGTAATTTAAAATAGAATTAGGTTTGATAAATGGATTAAAAAAAAAAAGGCCCAACTATACACTGTATACAAAGAATCACTTCAGCTTTAAAGACTTACAGAGGCTGAAAGGGTTGAAAAAAAGATATTCCATGTAAACAGAAACCAAAAAGAATATGGAATATCTATAGTCCTATCACTTCTTGGCAAATGGATGGGGAAAATGGAAATAGAGGAAGGTTTTATTTTCTTGGCCTCCAAAACCACTGTGGATGGTGACTGCAGCCATGAAATTAAAAAGGCTTGCTCCTTGGAAGAAAAGCTATAAACCTAGATAGCATATTAAAAAGCAGAGATATCACCTTTTGCCAAAAAAGGTCCATCTGGTCAAAGCTATGATTTTTCCAGTAGTCATGCACAGATGTGAGACTTGGACCATAAAGAAGGCTGAGCACCAAAGAATTGATGCTTTTGAATTTGTGGTGCTAAAGAAGACTCTTGAGAGTCCCTTAGACTGCAAGGAGATCAAACCAGTCAATACTAAAGGAAATCAACCCTGGATATTCTTTGGAAGGATTGATGCTGAAGCTGAAGCTCCAATACTTTGGCCACCTGATGTGAAGAGCCAACTCACTGCCAAAAACTCGATTCTGGGAAAGGTTGAGGGCAGAGGAGAAGTGGGTGACTGAGGATGGGATGGCTGGATGGTATAACTGACTCAATAGACTTGAGTTTGAGCTAACTCCAGGAGATAGTGAAGGACAGGGGAGCCTGGTATGACCATTGGGTTGCAAAGAGTTGGACATGACTTAGGGACTGAACAACATGTCTATATTTATATCAGATAAAACACATTTAAAGTAAAAAATGGAAACAAAAGGTAATAAAATCAATATATAATGGTAAAGGAGTCAATTCATCAAAATAAAATACTATATATATATACACATATACATATATATGTATATATACATACATACATACATATACATATACATAAGCATATATATGTATATATATATACATCCAACATCAAAGGCCGTAAATATACTAAACATATATTAAAAAGATTTGAAGGCAGAAAGAAGTAGTAATGCAATAATAGTATGAGACTCCAATACCCCACTTTCAACAATAGATAGACAATTCAGACCAAAAATCAGTAAGGGAATATTAAACTCAAACCACATTTTAAACTAAATGTACCAAACAGATACACAGAACATTCTATCTAACAACAGTAGAATGCATATTCAAGTGCAGGTGGAACATTCTCCAGTATAGATCATACATTAGGTCACCAAAAAGTTTAACAGACTTAAGAACAATGAAAGAATATCAAGTATCTTTTACAACCACAATTGTATGAAACTACAACTCAGTAACAGGAGAGAAGCTAGAAAATTAACAAATGTGTGGAAATCTTGAACAATCAAAGGGGCAATCAAATGACTGAAGCATTTGAGGCAAATGAAAACACTGCATAACAACATTTATGGGATACAGCAAAAGCAGTCCTGTGAGGGAAGTTTATAGCAATAAATACCTACAGTAAGAAAAAAAGAAATATATTAAACATCCTAAGTTTATATAAGGAACTAGAAAAAGAACAAACCAACACCCAAATTAGCAGAAATAAGGAAATAAACACTAGAAATACATGAAATAGTCTAGAAAAATAGAAATGATTAATGAAATTGAAACTTCTTTTTGAAAAGGTAAGTTAAACTGACAAATCTTTATTATACTATGGAAAAAGAAAAAAGACAAAGTCAGAAATGAAAGTGTTACCAACCCGATTCTTTTTGCCTGAGGAGCAGCAAGCCAAATGCTGAGTCTCTGAGGTTTGCAGCAATTGGAGGGCTTATTCACAAGGCAGCCAACGGAGGAAACTGGAGAATTAGACTCATATCTGCCTCCCCAAAGCCAAGGGGCTGGGATATTTACAAGATAAAGAATAAAGAAGCAAGGCAGTCTGGGGCATGGGGAGCAGGGGAAAAGTGATTGGCAAAAGGTGTGGTGATTGTCCTTCTGCACAGGTTTAACTAAGCTGGAGGCCTCTGCATGTGCAACAAGGAGTCCCTTAGTGGCATCTGACGGTGGAGTTTTGGAGCCCTCTGACGTCAAAATGTCACCAAGCAGACCTGGAGTAAGCCTAGTGGAGGATCTGTGGACCTATCCAGACTTAAACTATCTCAGCTCAAACTAGACACAGCTAACTCCAAGTTCCTAAAAACACCTCAGGCAAACACCTTATTGTTTAGGCTGCCTGCAGTTTGAAGGACATGCAAGTCTTTTGTAGCAATAATTAATTAGTAAAGACAGGTGAAACGGATTTGACTATTGATTACCAATGGCTTCAGGAGGAGACAAAAAATTGATATCACAGAAATGTTAAGATTTTAAGATATTACTATGAACAATTATACACCAGGAAGTTGGGTAGCCTAAAATACATACATAAATTCCTAGAAATATACAACCTAGTTTGAATCGTGAAGAAATAGAAAATCTAAGTATACATTTAATTGGGAAGGACGTTGTATCAGTAGTCAAAAGACTTCTAACAAAAGAAAGCCCAGGGTCAGATGTCTTTACTGGTGAACTCAACCAAACATTTAAACAAGAAGTAATGCCAATGCTTCTCAAAAACTGAAGAGGAGAGAACATTCCCAAACTTTGTTGAAGATTAGAGTGAAGGAAGAGTGCACTTTGAGGTTCTGACTCCTGGGGATCAAGGAAGACTTCCATTTCATCCAAGTCATTTCATCTTTCATCAGCTAGTTAAAAATTAGATCACTTTTTACATGAATGTATTTCAAATTATGGATGTTTATGAATAATTTGTATATATGTGTATATATATATATTCAACTATTTATGCATACTAAGTTATGCAAATATACATATTTCACCTACACACTTATGATATTTGGGTAACTTTTCTGGACTTATGTTCACTCCTAAATACTTCATAATAGGCTATTCTTGAATATAAAAATGGAATCTTACCTGATTACAAACAGTTGCAACTCATATATGCAAAAAAGATGAGGGAGACTTTGCACTTCTTCAAATGACTTTAACCATTTAAATGTATTGCATTATATAAAAAGAACACTATACCAGAAGTCAAGAGCTATGTAATTCAATGGTAGTTCTAGAATTACTGTGTGCATATTGGTTTATACAATACTATGCTTCCCCGGTGACTCAGATGGTAAAGAATCCACCTGCAATCGAGGAAAACTGGGTTAGATCGCTGGGTTGGGAAGATCCCCAGAGGAGGGTATCACAACCCACTCCAGTAGTCTATAATGGAGAATCCCCATGGGCAGTGGAGCTGGAGGGCTACGTGGGGTCACAAAGAGTCAGACACAACTGAGTCTTTATGTCTTTAAATAGGTATAATTATACCTGCCCTAATATCCCCACTGCTCTCATAATAATCATGTAAGGCAGTATATTAAAAAGTACTTTGTAATCTGTAAGTACTGCTAGGCACTTTATTGTTAGTACTGCTAGTTACTAATAACAGTACTAACACTTAGTACTCTTATTGTACACCCCATTAAGACTTTCACATATCTGTGTACACCTCACAATTGCAATTATCTGTTTAAATTAAAAGCATCTTCTTTTATGTATAAAGAAACTGTGTATTATCATCACATATTTAAGTTATACACTGTCCATAATATGATATATGCAAAATCAATACTTAAGTAAAAGTAAAATAATAATTCAAGCTCTCCCTGTTTAGCAGATTGTGCTCAGTCACGCAGGCTCGGTCACTCAATTGTGTCCGTCTCTGTGACCCCATGGACTGAAGCCTGTCCATGAAATTCTTCAGGTAAGAACTCTTCAGTGGGTTGCCATTTCCTTCTCCAGGCGATTTTCCTGACCCAGTAATAGAACCTGTGTCTCCCGCATCTTCTGCATTGGCAGACAGATTCTTTACCACTGAGCCACCTGGGAAGCACTTCTGCCCAAATGTATGTATGAAATAATAAATTCCAGACATAACCTAAAACTTTACATGTAAATAATATTGCTATTTTACACAGAGGTTTCATGTGTAGAATTGCTTTGAGAAAGCACTGCTCTGTAAAAGACTTGGAAAATAAGTACCAAACAGACATTGTTACTGCAATACAGAAGCAAGTAGAAGTAGCTCTGTGAACAATATTAAAACTGTCATAATAAGAAGAAAAACTTCAAACCATCCTTAAAAATTATGCAAATTAGAATATTCTCTTCAAACATTATATATTTTATACTTAAAACTTCTAGAGACATCGCTCAGGTATTTATAAGACCCCAAACAAACAAACAAAAAATCCTAGCTTGAACTTATCAGTTGGATATTTCATGGCTGACTCCACATCAAGGGGAAGTTGCAAGCCCTAAATTAAAAACTGCAAGACTGAACAGGCATTATCAGGGACTCCCAGAAGTGAAGGAAAAGCACTTCAAATTTGTTTAACAAAATCACGTTTTCAAACTAACTTTAATTTATTCATAAGAGGGCCATTACACTCGTTCTTTTCAAAAGGAAACTTCTTAATTGGAACTAAATCATTCATTATTCACTGTGATACAGGTTTATACCCTTAGGTTCCATGTGATTATTCACATGTTCAGCTGACAGAAAGGAGAAAAAAGCTATCCTAATGATTTAGCTTGGCTTTGAGTCACTGGTTTTTATCTCATTTTACTTCCAATCTCAGTTACAGACTGTGTTAAAGCTGGGGAAAATAACATTTTGGTAGATGGTAAAGGATAAGTACAAGACATTTCAAGTTGCTGAAGCTTTCATTAAATTCCACACACTACTTCAAATCATTCTATAGCTATTTAAATGAGGGTCTAAGACTTTTCTGTTGTATTTACTTAAGAGCTTAAAAAGTACTGTTTAGAATCCAGCAGCCAACCTATTGAATGGTGTGATTAGACATTTATTTTGACAGTGCTCAATGATGACTCAATTATGCCCCAACAATCAAACTAGCAGATCATCAAGATGTCTACAGATTTGAGTGTTTATGAGGTGACAACAAACCCACATACTCTAGAATTCTGTCATTGCAACGTCTGAACAGAACAATTGGGTGCTAGTCTAATGCAGGTAAAGTCAATTTGGAGCTTTAGCTAAAAGAATTAAAATCATACCTAAGCCATTAATGCATGTTACCAAAAGAGAAGATACTCTTGAATAACAAAATGCATATTTGTAGGATCAAAGAATGTCAGTGCTTGAAAAGGTATTTGAGATCATTTAAATTAAGCTTTGCATTTTTTTTTTTTTTAATCCGGAACTGAGATTCAGACATTGCAAATTTAAAAAGTTAAAACACAGAGCTGAGACAACAATCCAAAACTCTTAATTCAGATGTCTGATTTTCCTTCTATCATGCAAGAGTACTTCCTGGAAATTAAAGTTAAATATAGCATGTCTTAAAATGCATCATAAAAATAGATATTTGGTGTACTACTGCATATAATCTTATATTGCTTAATCAGTTATGTAAGATCTTATAAGAAGAAAAAAACAGGTATTCAAAAAATGTTCTTATTACTCAAAAATTTCTTATTTCCTTAATTTACTTATTACCAAATTTCTATGACTACCCTAAATCCTGTAAAATGTGTAGTTGATCTAAAGTGAATAAGATATATACAAAGATCTTTGTTGAATTTCTGAAATTAAAATCTGTCAAACTAGAAAAACATCAGTATGTCTTTAAGAGTCTAGTATACAAAATGGTAGAATTGTGGAAAGGCAAAATACTAAAAACAAAGTCAGAAATCTTGGTGTCTTATCCCAATTCTGCCAATACATGCCTTTGTAACCTAATCTAATTCACTTAACCTCTTTGATCATTGTTTTTAATAATTACATGGTCCCATATGATTTAATTGAATTCAAACATGCACACTTTATACTTTGAAACAATTATCCAAATTTCATTACATATGCTAAGCAATAATGCTCTCAAACTATCATATCATAGTAATTCTTCCCTGTAGGAAAGTTGAGACTCTACAATACATACTTACTACCAAAATAGAGTTCTCCTGGGATTCCAGAAGGATTTTGTTGGTAATCCCTGGCTAGTTTTGCCTCAGATGACCTAACTTTCTTCCCCTCAATCTATTTTGAACTTCGAGTAAAGATTGATTATTGCTTAATTATCTAAATCTTCTGAAAGGAGCTGGTGACACTCTAGCCTTTTGTTGGCTGCCATCTTGAGATCCAGGGTTCCTAGGCATCTTTGAATTTTCTCACTAGATTAGTTGGGCATGTGGAAGTAGCACAAACATAAAGCATAATTGTGATACTATGGGATATATGTCACATTTTATAATATTTGAATTAATAATTCACTTTCAGACATTTAAATTTCAAACAGATATGCTCTATATTAATAACAATACCCTTCTTCCCCTCTATCCAAAGGCTTCAGAAGAAAGCAAGATATAATGCACAGTATACATATATTTGTGATAAATGTGATCATAAACCTTGTTTCTCCTGCTTTTTTGAACTTGCGGATGCTCTGAAAATTAAGTATCTTGAATGAGTCTGTAAAAGTTCCTATTCTAAGTTCTTAGCATTATTCTTCCCTATCCTCTAAAAGAGGCTTCCCAGGTGATGCAGTTGGTAAAGATTCTGCCTGTCAATGAAGGAGATGCAAGAGATGTGGGTTCTATCCCTGGGTTGAGAAGATCCCCTGGATAGGAAATGGCAGCCCACTCCAGTATCCTTGCCTGGGGACAGAGAAGCCTGGTAGGGGCTACAGCCCATGGGGTCACAGAGAGTGAGACATGACTGAGCACACACTGGCTGGACCCTCTAGGAAGTCCTACTCAAGTAGCTCAGGCAGAATAGAAAAGACACATGTCATTCAAAGGACAAATTTTAATGAAAGTTTCAATTGTTAAATATATTTACAGCTCATTATATTATAAATAGCATATATTTAAGGAATGACATATATTTCTATTCCAATAGGAATAGGGAAAAAAAGAAAATTAAATGTTTTTATCATTGAAATTTTATTTTAATTTTAAAATATCACATGTGTATTATTTAACAGCTAGGAAGTATACAGTAAACTCAATCTCTGAGTAGACATTACCTAAAATAGAAATATTATTTTTCCTAAACTCATCTCTAAAATAGATACCAGCAGACAGAGGGAGCCATTCTTTTTAGGGACTGTAATGAATTCAGGAATACTCATTAATTTTATAGCAGCTCTTTCAGTTTCACAGTGAAACATAAAAAGGTCTATCTTATTGGAAAGAAAATCAAGTAGCTATCTTGATACTTGATGAGAAGAAATTTGTTCTACTGTTTTAAATGCATGGGTGCTAAAGCAAGACTTAGAAATATTTTCGCTATACAGTTTCATTCTACTAGTATCTTCTATAACAGAAATGACCGATAGTAAAATAATTCAAAACACTCTCTCTTCTGAAGGTGATTTCCGCATAAAATTTGAACACAGTTTTTAAATAGCACATTACTATGATATGAATTTGAATGACTTTTGAAGGAAACATATTTTCTATTGATGTTAAAGGTTCACTGATAGAGTATATTTTGTTAAAGCAGTTTGGTCACTGTTCCTGTATGATCAACCTCAAACCATCATAAGAGAATTCTATATCTTTTAGTCAAATTTGATTTAATAATGAATACTACATTAATCATACTAAGTTAGTAGGACAACCAAGGTTATCTTGATAGGAGGGTGATATAATGCTGTTAATAACATCTGATTATAATACCCAAGATGTCTTCTACAAATTCAAAGTGTGCCTTTTAAAAAATATGAAATAATTTTCCTTTCATAGAAAGCCCTTAACATTAATTTAGAGCTATCTTCTAGTATAATTTAAACTGCTCAATAAATGGCCATTTAGTAATTGGTTAATTATTTGGAAAATTATTTAAAAACTCAGATTCCTATCAATATCTTATAGGTAACTCAGCTATAACTAAAATCTAAAATAAAACTTAAAAACAGAAGATATAACTGTGAACATTCAAATGATGGCACAGTGAAATACCTTTTTATACAAATCATGAGAGGCAAAAGTAATGGGAAATATCAATAGATTTGTCTTAATAATTTATGTTACGTATATTCCTTTGTTATTTAGTCACTAAGTTGTGTCCCACTCTTTTGTGACACCAAGGACTGTAGCCCACCAGCCTCCTCTGTACCTGGGATTTTCCAGGCAGGAATACTGGAGTGAGTTGCTATTTCCTTGTCCAGGGGATCTTTCTGACCCAGGGATGGAACCCACATGTCCTGCATTGGCAAGACGATTCTTTACCACTGAGCCACCAGGGAAGCCCCTTGACATAATAATTTTAAAAACAAACACATACATTCAAATGAACCTATCTACAAAGTAGAAGTTGAGTCACAAATGTAGAAAACAAACCAGTGAGGAAAAGGGCAGAGGAAGGATAAATTAGGAGAGCAGGATTGACACAAACATACTACTATTTAGAGAGCTGGTAACTAACAAGAGCCTCCGGAGTTGCACAGGAAACTCTATTCAACACTCTGTAATGACTTAAATAGGAATAGACTCTTAAAAAAAAAAAAAAAAAGTGGATATATGTATATCTGCTCACGCATGTGTGAGATACGTGTATCACTCACTTTGTTTTACAGCAGAAACTAATACAATGTTGTAAATCAACTATACTCCAATTAAACATTTTTAATAAAAAAAATGAATTTGACAAAAGAATTATCGGTAGCTAGAAATTAACAGTTATATCTGTCAATAGTAGGACTGATGACATTTTTTTTTTTTCTTTTTGTATTTTTCAAGTTTTCATTATTAGGAAGTATTATTCTAAAATTGGGACTTCCCAGGTGGTGCTAATGGTAAAGAACCCCCAGGCAATGCAGGATACATAAGAGATGCAGGTTCAGCCCCTGGGTCTGGAAGAGTCCCTGGAGGAAGAAATAGCAACTCATTCCAGTACTCTTGCCCAGAGAATCCATGGACAGAGGAACCTGATGGGCTACAGTCTACAGGGTCACAAAGAGTTGGACATGACTGAAGTGACTTAGCATTCTGAAATTAGGAAAAAAGCAACATTCTGAGTGATATAAAAATGGGTACTGAGAAGTAATGTGTATTGTAGCAAAATCACATATTGGAGTCAGCTAGTAGGCAGCAAGGCACTTTTGAATCTAGAAAGATGGTGACCCCTGATGCGTGGCATTGAAAGATTGATAACACCGTAAACTGAGGCAACTTGGGAAGTAGAGCTGTACCTAATGAAGCTCTAGTGGTAGTAAGCATAGGTAAGAATACAGAATATTAGTATTGTATGATAGGTTACAACTGCATTAAGGAGATATTATTAAAAAGAGATGACCTTGGAAATACATGGCCAGGTTACAAGCAGGAATGAAATGGAATATAGTCAGAAATGTATCTCCCATTTCACTTCACTCTGAATAGGGGTGTTTGCAATAGTTATCCTATACCTGTTTCATATTATACATTGAAGGTGAGGTAGAGCAGATAGATTTTATCTATAGGTTCTGGATCAAGAGGAGACCCCCATGCAGAGATGCAACATTATGGAACACTCATACTAGTAACATTTTTCTTATAAAAATGTATAATCACTACAAATACTGCAAGGAAGGAAAGACTCTAAAGTGTGTGTTCATGAAAGCCCAATTATGTACTCGTATTTTTGCTGTTAAGAAACTACAAAATAGCCAAAGTCTAGTCCAGTAGATCAATGAGTCTCAGCAAAATTATATCATCAAATGATTCAGTGACATAATCAGATAGTCCCGTGGCAGGATAATCCCAGCATTTATATTTACTTTTTCTAATAATTAGTGTGCACACATTTAGAGAAATGGTATTGATTCCATATTGTTTTAGATTGAAATCAGCTAATAACTCCTCTGCTGATCTCTTTTAATTCTTATCCTCCTAATTATCTGTTTGATAATGACCATTTAAATGAGAAAGCTCTGATCACAATACATCCTTCAGTTCAGAATGGCAACAGGTAAGACACTTTGGCTGCAGGCAGGTCTTAGACTGAAGACTCAACTTGACAGACAAATCTCACTTTCATAGTGGCCAGCTTTAAGAACTAAACATAGCTCCATGATTATTTTCCATCTAAACTTTTATGTTAATTTTACTCTAAAATTTAATTGACACTACTAAATAGTAAAGGAGCTGAAGGCCACTGTTTTGTTCTGAAAAACAAATAAAGAAAGAAAGATATGTAATTTCTATAAATACAATTCTAATAAAATTAGAATAGAGTATATTGTCCTTATTAAAAAATATAATTACTTCTAACTGTGCTTTCATTTCAGATAATTTTCAACAAGTATAGTGATGGAGAATAAACACAATTCCAGAAAAAGTCAGCCTTTTTTTTTTTTAACAGCATTGTTACTTATTCATTTTCTTAAATTGTAGCCACTCAGTGTCAAAAATGTTGAACACCAGAAAACCTACTATCACTCTGCTCATTTGCTTTCTTATTTTTTAACTATACTAGTCATTCACTAAGAAAGTTCTCTTAGGCAAAATTTTTCAGATAAACTCTCATAGGATTAAAAGGCCTCCTTGGTGGTTCCCTGGAAAAGGTCATTTTTCATTCCAATCCCTAAGAAAGGCAATGCCAAAGAATGCTCCAACTACCACACAATTGCACTCAACTCACATGCTGGTAAAGTAATGCTCAAAATTCTCCAAGCCAGGCTTCAACAGTATGTGAACCAAGAACTTCCAGATGTTCAAGCTGGATTTAGAAAAGGCAGAGGAACCAGAAATCAAATTTCCAACACCTGTTGGACCATCAAAAAAGCAAGAGGTTCCAGAAAAACATCTATTTCTGCTTTATTGACTACGCCAAAGCCTTTGACTATCTGGATCACAACAAACTGTGGAAATTTTCTTTAAATTCTTAAAGAGATGGGAATACCAGACCACCTTACTTGTCTCCTGAGAAATCTGTATGCAGGTCAGGAAGCAACAGTTAGAACTGGACATGGAGCAACAGACTGGTTCCAAATTGGGAAAGGAATATGTAAAGGCTGTATATTGTCGCAATGCTTATTTAAATTTTCACCAAGTTTAATCTGCTAATTTGGGGAATAGAATGTTTACAAGTGGGTCTGAAATTACTTAATAGATGCCAAATTATCAGTATATCATGGCTCAGATGAATTTGAAATAGCAATAGAAAATCATTCTAAGAGTTAAATACACACCATATATATTAGAGAGAGAGTGAATAGTGGTAGGGAATTTGAAAACTATGGGTATTCTTGTGTGGTTATATTGTATGCATCTGCATAGGGTTATAATTTTTATACTTCTGATTACAAAAATATAGAATCAAATTATACTCCCCTATATTTCCATAATGTGGTGAGCAATGTGTGTGTGTATATACACACACACACATATCCTAAAATTTACCACAGTATTTTTAATAAGTTAATAAAATATTTCTTAGAGAAAACAGTATAACATCTGAAAACTTGGAGTATTATATTTCAGGTTGACTGCAAAGTCAGAGCAAATATATAACTTAGCAATGATATAGTAACTAATGGGCTTCCCTGGTGGCTCAGGCAGTAAAGAATCTGCCTGCAATGCAGGAGACACGAGTTCAATTCCTGGGTTCAGAAGATGCCCTGGAGAAGGAAATGGCAATCTATTTCAGTATTCTTGCCTGGAGAATGCCCTGGACAGAGGATCCTGGCAGGTTACAATCCACAGGTTTGCAAAGAGCTGGACATGACTATACATCTCTATTTTTCTGTCCTGCATATAGGGTTATTGTTACCATCTTTTTAAATTCCATATATATTCGTTAGTATTGGTGTTTATCTGTATTGGTGTTTATCTTTCTGGCTTACTTCACTCTGTATAATGAGCTCCAGTTTCATCCACCTCATTAGAACTGATTCAAATGTAAATAGATCGCCAGCCCAGGTTGGATGCAGGAGACAAGTGCTCAGGGCTGGTGCACTGGGAAGACCCAGAGGGATGGGATGGAGAGGGAGGTGGGAGGGGGGATCGGGATGGGGAACACATGTAAATACATGGCTGGTTCATGTCAATGTATGGCAAAAACCACTACAATATTGTAAAGTAATTAGCCTCCAACTTAAAAAAAAAAAAAAAAAAAAGAGTTGGATATGACTAAGTGCATACATAGCTGCTGCTGCTGCTGCTAAGTCGCTTCAGTTGTGTCCGACTCTGCGCGACCCCACCAGGCTCCTCTGTCCCTGGGATTCTCCAGGCAAGAACACTGGAGTGGGTTGCCATTTCCTTCTCCAATGCGTGAAAGTGAAAAGTGAAAGTGAAGTTGCTCAGTCCTGTTTGACTCTTAGCCACCCCATGGACTGCAGCCCACCAGGCTCCTCTGTCCATGGGATTTTCCAGGCAAGAGTACTGGAGTGGGGTGCCATTGCCTTCTCCTAAACTGTATATAATATGATGCAAATAATGATACCAGCTCAATTTAGATGTACATCTTTGCAACTAAAGACCCTTTAAATAATTTAAAATAATGTTTAACATTTATGAACCCATTTAAAATAACATAAAATGTTATGCAGATGCTAGCTTAATACGTAATACACTACCTAAAATTTGTTCTGAATAACATATATTGTGTTAATTATGTCAAATTATTTTTAGACAGCAATTAGATTTTATTGGTGGATCAAAGGACTAAATCATAACATAGGTGAATACAACTTTTACACTTTAATTACTCTAAGCAAATAAATCTTAAGAATGTATAGTATAAATAATGATTTGAATAGCATTTGGATTTTGTATTTCAGCAAATAAAATAAAACCAGGTTTATTCTTAATTATCTTTTTAAAAATGCTCTTACAGAGGTTTTGGAATCAAAATATTACATTAATTAATAACTGATTATTTAATTTCTCTGAAAAATGTGTTCTTAGTAGCAATGGCAAAAGGACTTCAAATTGAAAAGCGATAAACCTAGTAACTAGAATAAAAAGTTTGATAAATCCAAGAAAATTCTAACATACACATATATGTATATGCACAAATGCATAAATATGTATAATTTATCATTTGAAGTATGTAAGAAAAAGAGCAATAAGAGAAAATAACTTTGAGAGCCTTTTTTAAAAACATCGTTAGTAGTTAGCTACCTTAAGTCTCAAATGACAATTGCACATTCTTTCTCTTCCTTGTTTTATACCTGAAAGGAATTCAGTACTAAAAAAGAGGTGGAAATTTAAGTAAGTAATTCACAAATGAAAATTGTAGGAAAGTTACAAAATACCTAATATCACATACATCACTTCTAATGTTTTATTCATCTTTAAAGCAGAAGCCAGTATTTCTGTTTTACCCTATTTTATGCAGCTGTAGGATAAAATTTAGAAACAATCCAATGTAAGAGTATTTTTACATAAATTGTAAGTTATTTTATTTAAATTATGTGGTTGACCAACCATGGTCATTTTGCTATATAAGTACCCAAGGAGATATAATTCTTAGAAGAAAATTATGTCATAGCTTTAATAATTAAAAAATAAGTAAGAAAGCATCACTTTTCACTGGGAATCAAACTTCTAGTTGTCATCCCATAAAACAAAATCTCAAAGTGTCTGGTGAAAGAACTGCAAGAAATAGGAAGACAAACATCCTCTCTCCACTCCCAGAGATAACATGAACTGGACCTAGGCACTAAGATCTCTCCTGCCTCTTGGATTTATTCTCTGCATAATAATTCTGTCTTCCAATCTGATTCCACTGGCAAACCCCGCCAAAAGAAAACCAAGAAGAGAATCTAACACATGCTCCACTTTTCTGATAGGTCTCTGTTCCCCAGATCCCATCTTCTGCTCCCTAGATTTATTAATGATAATGTCCTGTTCTCCTTGTACAAATCTTATTTACATATTCAAGCTCCTATTCTTTGTTTGTGCCTGAAGTCCTTCGGTGGACTCTGGCACTCCAGGTATCAGTTATTAAATAGCAGAGACCAGCAGATCTCAAACAGGTTGCAATTCAAGCCTATCTACATGTGACTGTGGTTTGTAAGACTTGAACTTGCAGAGGGTTTTGTCTGAGGACTTTAAAACTTTCACTGAAATATGTGTTAGGATTTGTCTTCCTCTAGTGGTCCACTATTAAAATGCAAACCAGCCTGTTAAGGAAACCATTAAATAACTGACTTAGTGTGAATGAATTTTCTCAGGTAGCATGGAGGAATTTAATATCAACACAAATAGCGTTTGTGAGAGGAGAGCCATTCTGATTTTAGGAACATAGAACAGAGACAACAATGTAGTTGATAAAAATTTGATAAAAACAATATATTTACCTGGTATTTGTGAAATCACTTTAAGAGATAATATCTAAAATTATGATGTGATTTGTATCAAAGCACAGAGGAGGAAGAGAGTGGAGAAAAGATGAGTTAATTTTTATCTTTTTTTTGACAGAACTTGGGAAATCTTTTTTTTTTTTAATTAGCAATAATGAACACATAGACTTTCAAATAGATAGTATACTAGTTTGAAAAAGACTGTCAGAAATATATCATTAGAGGAAAGTTCAATGTTTCCTTTGTTATAGATGGTAATTATAGATGGTTCAGGGCTTCTTTGGTGGCTTAGTGGCAAAAAACCTGACTGCCAATGCAGGAGACACAGGTTCAATCACTTGGTTGGAAGATCCTCTGGAAAGGAAATGGTAACTCACTCCAATTTTTGCCTGGGAAATCCCATGGACAGAGGAACCTGGTGGTCTGCAGTCCATGGGGTCACAAAGACTTAGCAACTAAACAACAACAAAAGATGGTTCAAGACTTAGTAACTGAACAGCAACAACAAACGATGGTTCAAAGATAGAATTATGCAAAATATCCTTGATCAGAATGGCACCACCATGTAGGATTCTCTCTTTTTCATCCCATGGGGAGAAAGGCTATGTAATAGAAAAAGAAGTACCTAGAACTTCCAAGAAAATGCTATATATTTTAATACAAAGAAATGGATTGTATTTTCTATCAGTGATATCATTACTTTACAAAAACCCAATATGTGGCAGGAATTGTGGACCACATGGTATCATGTTTCAATCTCAATATGTCAATCATAACATTGTTATTTGGGATTAATATAAAGCAAAACCATTCCTTTCATTTAGGTTAAGATTACCTTGCTATGATAAAACTAACTTTGTGATTTCCTTCTCAAATTTCCCACTTCTTGGGGGGTGTTATCAATGAAATATCTAAAGAGGTTGTTGGAGGTTCAAGGAAAACAAAATAAAAACTCCACCTAAAAATTAGCACATAATTCACATCAATCTGTGCCTTGCCTTACTTGAGAGGCCATATTTTCTTAAAGCATGCATTTTTAAAATTTCAACATGCACATATTTTAAAACAGTAGTTACCAATATATATGCAGTTGAATAAAATGTCTCTTTTTTAAAACAAAATAAGAAATGCAGTATAATCTTCCTCTACACTTGATGCTGTGATATTTTGTGCAAACCTTGTGAGTAGTAAAAAACTGTAAATGTTTACTATTGTGAAAATGTTGTGTATAAGCAGCACTGTATAAGAAAATACTATGAAAAAGAAAAAAAAAAGAAATCAGAATACTGATACCAGAATGTGGCAATGAATGCCACACATATTGATGATCTCAGCAATGACCCCAACAATAACCAGCTTCCTTTGCTTGGAAAGAATGGGGGAAATTAAGAATGTCATGAAAATGTCAGTTGCAAAGGAAAAGACCCAAAAGAAATGACCAAATTTACCACTGGTTTCAGGATGTCATCAATCAGTTCCTTCACTTTCATGGTCCACTTGTGAAGTTTTATTAATGAAAACAACGATAAACAGTAAAAAAATATGTAGGGATTTTAAGTTTACTTTCTCTTTTTATAATTTCACCTAACTACTTGAATTACTTTGCAGTATTAGGAAATCATGTAAATATGTGAAATAAAAAGATTAGCATGTTAAACTCTTTTAAAGATTTTAAATCTTTTCAAAATTGTCCTCCATTCTGTGAGGAAGAGATAATCATAATGTTTACTTAAAGTTATCCTTTAATCAAACCATCAGCATATTAATTTTTTAAAATTTACTAATGCACAATAATTGTGAAGCATTTCCATCACCTTAGTTTTAGTGCCTCCTGGTTTTAGTCTCAAATGGCCAACATCCAGCGCTTCAAATAGACAAATGATAGACACTTGGTATTTGAGAATAGTTATCATCTCACAGGAGAGACATGACAATAAAAATGACATTGATAATGGAAAGCAAGGAAGACTGAAAAGTCAAATAAGAAAGAATTTAGACTAATATGACTTTACAACACTCTCCCTAACAAAAGAAGTTCATTAGCACCAAGCTTATATTTTTCACCAGGTAATTTTTGAACTAGGAGAATTAGAATTACCCATGGCGTTAAACATGCAGTTAATTGGGTCCTCTTGAACCAATTTCTCCTGTGTTAGGGGTCATAAATCTCAATTGTTATGCATTCTTAGGCAGTAAAATTTCAGAAAAACGGTTTTAGACCCTAGCACTGAAGAGTTTATTTGAAAGTCAATAGCTACAAATGAGAGCTGTTTATTTTCACAGGATTCTCAATTCTCTTCAAAGCTTTTATCAAGCAAGGAGTCTGACCTTTCAGGTAAACTTATCCATGCAGATCTAAGAGAAGGTTGATTCCTGCTAAAGATAATCTATCCCTCTACACACACACCTCCCTCCCTCAGATTTTGACATTATTCCTTCTTTTCCACACAGCTCCAATTTTCTTTAAGTTACTATCCATGTTCCTAGCCACCTTCTCACCACTTCAGTTGTACCCTAGCTTCCCCCAGACACCTTGTTGCCCCACTTGGCTTAAAGGATACACTCAGAATCTATCCAACAACTACATAATAACTACATATACTTTATTATTGGGATATTGACATTTCAATTCAGGGAAACCCCAACTCAAAGCTGCCCTGTGAAGATGAACACATGAGTGATAGGACTTACTGCGGTGAGATTTAGGTCCAGATTGGAAGCTACAAGTGTATAGAGCAAGAGAAGAAGAAGGAAAGGAAGATTCCACTAGTTGCAGCTTATGTGAAGAATACCCAGTAGCAAAGAGATGACAAAAATAAGGAGGCCAGATCTTGGACCTTGTCTCTCTCTGCTTTACAGAATATCCTGGGATCTACAGTACACATGTGTAAGGAAGTTAATAAACCCATCCAACATCATTCTCACAAATGAGTCTGGAAATAAAATGTAATAGCAGTTTTTCTACAGAGCCAAGTTTTGCAAGCTTGGAATACTAACTGGTTCATTTATTTTACTGATTATCATATGTAGATGTGACACATCAGACACTGATTTTTCAATAAACCACCCTTTTAAGTTAACTTGCTTTCTATTTTCATCCATGTATTCATATTCTTGCCACAAATTTTACCTTCATTTTTTTTTAAGATTTCCCCCCAGTCCAAGAGTCTCATTTGCCAAAAAATCAAGTGCTGTTTCTACCATCTCAAGCAATTTCTGTCATCAGCTAACATGCAACTATAGAGATCAATTACATATGCTTCATGCAAAATCTTAGCATGCTGAGTTGCACTGACAATATTAATCCAGCCTTATTTCAAATTACTTCTAACTAAAAAAGATCTGGTATTTAAATAAAAACTTCAAGCAAGGCTGAATAGCAAAGTCTTTCCTTATTCTTTCAGATTTTAAAAGCGTTCCATTCTCTCTACACTCACAGTGCTTTGTTATATGGGCAGCATAGGGGAAAATAGAAAGAAATACAAAATAATGGCAATGTCCTTGATATCCTGCACTTTAAAAATAGGAGAGCCCCCTCCCCAGTACACATATAATAAAGCAAACCAAGTCTCCAGGCACTGCTTCTGGGCAATAAGAAAACTTGCATGGGGAAAACTTTTGGGGAGGAAATAAAGGTGATTTTTAAGCTGCTATTACAGTTGTATATGACACTGACATTTATTTCCCATAATTCTTGCCCACAGGAAACACATCCTTTAAGAAACTGAATAAAATCAAGTTGGACCTTTTCAAAATCTGCAAGCTATCAACTTCCTGGAAAAGCTTAAACACCCCCAACGCAATCAAATCAATTTAAAGAGCACTGACATTCAGGCGATGAGGCGGAAGGCAGTCCACCTTGAGAGTGCTCCTAATCTGGTTGTTCTTGAGCCTGAATCCTTAACTGAGAGAGTGCGATGGGAAATGAGAAGAATGCCTCCTCTCCGTGAAACCAGACACCCTTTTGGAATCTGGGCTGAGCGCTAGAATCTGGATCCCACCCCCTTGCCTACCTCCAGGCTCCAGTAAGCAGCGGCTGGCTTCCTCCCCTCCGCTCCTTCCGCAGCAGCGGACACACGGATCCCGAGCAGCCTGAAGCTTGGGTCCCGCAGAGCGCTCGTGCCAAGCGCTTCTCTCCACTAGTTACCAAATTAGAAAAGGGGCAGAGACGCGCAACCAGGATGGTGGTTAAAATCCAGGTTTTAGGCACCAGCGTCCCAGAAGGTTCCGACGCTTCTTCTGTACTCTCACCCAGCTCTTTCGCCTGGCAAACGGTTACCCAGGGACCTGGGAGCCCCTGGCAGCAGCTCCTTCTCTTCTGCTCTGCCTGATCCCTCCAATCTCCGCCGCCGCTGCCACACTGCACGCCCCGCTATCCACTCACCGCACAGAGAGAAGGCCTGGCAGAGACAGGCGGAGGGAGGAGAATGGATTAAACGGAGAGATTTTTCGGGTAGGGGAAGAAAAACTTTGATGTTGGAACCGCACACACAGGACTAAGAAACCCTAACAAGTTGCAGGTGCCGGGGCGGGGAGGACGCTTTCGCCAGCTCTGAGATAAATCACCCCCGAGCAAAATAGGGAGAGGAAGCTCTGTGCTCCTTGAACGATCCCCGAGCGCACTTCGTAATATCTGGTCTTCGAGTCTATTGGAAAAGCACAGGGAATGAGAAGCCCTTTTGGTTCTCTCCTGGGATGCAAAACCAAATGCGCCTCCCGCTGGAGAGGCTGGCGGGGGAGTCAGTGCAAAGAGGTCAGACAGAAACGCAGATCCAGGAAGAGCGAGGGGCAACCAGGGCTGCCGCCTGCTAGAGCAGAGGCGCGACTCCCTTCGGGCAAAGCGACTGCTACAAACTCCGTTCCCTCCTACTCAGGGACGGGCACATTGAAGGGCTTGAACAGACGTCAGCACCGGCTGAGCTCCAGGGGTGAGCGCCAAGGCTCCCGCCCCGCAGGCTGGAGCGCGCAGAGGGCGACCTGCTTGCGCCGCTGAGTGACCTAGTCGAACACAGCGCTGGCGGCTGTTTGTCAACCCCCAGAGCCCATCGTGAAGCCCATCGTAAAGCCCATCGTAAATGACGTACCGGTGGTATTTACTGCGATAGGTGCACTTGCCGAGTTGAACAGAGCCACAGCTGCGTGAGTAGGATCTGACCACTCTGCGCGCACCCAGCATTAGGTCATCGAGGCGCTCAACACTTAATTACAAGGGAACACACCTCCCTCTTTCGCGGTGGCTTGAGTCATCGCTCTGATTCACTTTGCAAAGTTAGTTGAAATAGACGCCTTTTAAAATATAAAGGGAATTAAAATTTTCAGTCTTGAAATTCCAATCAAGACGATAGTCAAACCTTTGCTTTATCCCCATATGCGTATTTCCTAATTCAGAGTTACAACGGGTGAAACTATTCGACGTGTAAAAAAAAAAAAAAGCCCTGCACTCTTTCTTAAGTGATTTTCATGCTTAGATACTCACTAGGAACTTAGAAGTCTTTGCACAAGGACATGGTATTTCTACTTACCTAAAGTGGCATTTTCTAACGGTTTTGTGGCCATTTCCAGGTGGGCAGCAGGGAATTAAATTCAAAGTCAGAAGTGTGATGAAAAGGAATTTACAAATTTTCCTTTGTAAAACGACCAAGTATGTTTCCAAATGAGTTTTACACTTTGCCTGAATAATGATGTAACATGTATCTGCTATATTTTTGAAGCAATAGAGTAAGATTAAACAAGTGTGGGAAAATAATTCAGAAAACAGGATTCACACCTCCACAGCCCCTTCCTAAATTTCCTTCAGGAAGAACGCAATTAAGGGAGTAGGTGTCCAGGCTCTGTTCTGGGCTCCTTGTGACTTTCAGTGTACCGCCTAGGGATAACAGAATGGGAAGTCCCAAGATCAAAGGAACCTGCAATTGTAAAGAGAAGACAGCACTTACATTTTCTCCCTTTGTGCATGTCCAACCTAGCCAAGGTAGATTCCCCCTTATCACAATCAGTCCAAGCCTTTTAAAAGTGGCAAATACTGAGAGCAGGCTCCATATTTGCGCCATCACCCAGGACTGCCCAAAGGTCCTCCCTCTGGTGGCCATCTACAGGAAACACTCGTGTGTGTGTGTGTGTGTGTGTGTGTGTGTGTGTGTGTACACACGATCGTGTGTGCGTGCTGGTTTGTGTGGGAAGACTTATCACTGAGAGAACCCACCAGTCACCTGCACACAGCAGTTTAAAGAGTTTCATTTTCTTCCTCAGACCCTGGCCCTGAGCTGGGAGGGTCTTCCCAAACCTTATTTTAGAGAGGCATTACTGTAAATGTGTTGGAAACTGGCAACAGTGACAGTGTTTTTGCTCTTTATAGTGAATATATCCCAAAAGATAGAAGTTGGGATTGGGGAAGGGAGCCGAATATATAAGGACTTTGGAAAAATATGAACAGCATAAACCAACTAGTTTTTCTTCAAATAAATGAAACTTGCTAAGAAGTCGGGGACAGAGTTAATTTGGTTTGTTGTTGCCTATACCTTGCACTCCGTTTGGTTCAAAGTCTCCCAAGTTCAGCATCCCTCAAAAAGCTTTTGGGTTGGGGGAAGGCTTCATCACAGTACAAAGAACTGAAGGCCTGCGCCTGCCTCCCTGGAACCAAGAGGGTCCCATCCCACCCCACGGTTTTGTAGCTTTCTGGGAGGCCAGTGACTATCTGGAGAATCCCCGGGTTTTCCATCGGACTCAGAGTCCGGGTACGGGGGTGAGGGGCAGCCTGGACTGAGCGGGAAACAGGTAGGCGTCCATGTCTCAGGTCGGGTGGGAGCAAACCCGTGAAAGCACTTAGTGGGAACTCCTTTCTGGGCTGGAACCTCAGGGTGCCCTGTCCTCAGCTGCTGGGCTGGTGCTGGTTCATTGGGAGGAAAGAGATACCCCAACCATTTACGAATCAGATCTTCATGCGCCGCAAGACCCGACACCAGCGCTCCCTCAGCCAAGTCCTCGCTCAGGGGTTGAGTCGCTTTCCCAGAGAGAAAAGGCGGCAGTGCTCTCGGGAGATTTTCTAGCGCGCAATGTTGCTCCCTTCACTCACCTCACTTCCACCTCTACCCACACACACACACTATTAGAAGGCTCTGATTCGAAAGGACACAGAAAAGGCCTCACTCTCTCTGTTGTCCCCTCCAACGCGCGCGCCCAGGCGAATGCCCGGAGCTGCCCGGAAGCTGAGCCCCTGAGCAACAACCTCTGCGCGCTGTGCCAGCGGCGGGCCTGGGCACGGTGTCCGCGACAGACACAAACACGCAGCCTCAGCCAGCCACCGGGACCATCCCGGCTGTAGGCTAGGCGTCCGGAAGCAAATGCCTGACAGCTTCTCGCACCAACTGGTTGAGCTGGCGCCTGGAGACTTTCGCTTCCCCGAGAGCTTCCGATCTGCGAGCGGGAGGGGCGGCCAACTGCGGGACGAGGGCGCCCCCAGCGCTGCCGGGCGCGTCGGGAACTGCAGTCGGCGCGCTCCCGCCCGTTGAGCGCGCTGTCCTCCAGACCTGAGCGGTGGGCGCTGGCGCAGAGCGCCTAGATAAAGGGAGGGCTGCAACTTTGTATGAGATCTTTCGTCCTGTTTCCCTTCTGGGACACCGACTCTTCATCTCAACCAGATCACCAGGTCCTAGTTGTTCCTTTGACTCTAACCGGATTCACCTGCGTCCCTGCCCCAAGTAACAGGCGACCTAAGTGAGTGAGTGAAAGTCCCTCAGTCGTGTCTGACTCTTCCATGGTAAGAGGGTGACTACTTTATTAGAGACAACAATTCACCTAATGTATTCAGAATATAATATTTTTGGCAAAGTCTGTTTGTGTTCTATTCGTAAGTTAGAACTAAAATACACTGAAAAATAAATGCTAGGAGTCTTGGAAACTAAATACAAGTGTTGTGTTACCAAATGAAAGTCACTCAATCGTGTCCAACTCTTAGCGACCCCATGGACTATACAGTCCATGGAATTCTCCAGACCAGAATACTGGAGTGGGTAGCCTTTCCCTTCTCCAGGGAATCCTCCCAACCCAGGGATCGAACCCAGCTCTCCCGCATTGCTGTCGGATTCTTTACCAGCTGAGCCTGGTGACAAAACAGAATGTGTACTTACTAGCATGAAGTGAGAATCTGCTCTTTGGATCACAGGATCAAGTTTCCAAAAACTCTAGGAAATAACTTCCTCTTGAATGCGTCTGAAAGAATCAACCTTCTTTGATGCGGCTTTAGATCAGTCAGAGCAATTCTTCCTTCAGCTAATCCAAGCATGTCCTCCCTGCCTTTTCTTCTTTTCCTCCTTCTTTGATAAATCAAAGAAATAGAATCTGTAATATTGGAAAGAGTAACAATTGTTTTTGCTTCTGTAAGCTCAATGATACATTTTATTTGTTTTTTGTCCTAAATGAAAGTATTTTGCTGGAGTACCTACAGTAGAAGAGCTACACATATCAACAGTAATTAATTAGATTAAATTTGCATGATAGTAAATAGTATTGATTTTCTTTTATTATGACCTGATTTAGTTAAAAAAGTCTTATGACAAATCACTTCCTTAGATCTAGAGAAAACTCATCTATAAAATGAAAACAAAAATACTACCTTTAAAATATTGTTCATTTATGAATACATTTTATATATATTAATATTCTTATAGATTAAGTCATGATACTTGGAGATCCTGGTCAAAAATGCTAAAAGTGAATCTCAAAAAGATATTGGAGAAATGATGGGATTTTAGAGGGAAATATTTAGGGAAATAGTCTGTAACTGAATATTTGCTTTGTTATATCTATATTTTGAAACAGTTGATATTTAAAATATTAACTTATTTTTATTGTTGTTTTAAAGTGTATATTCAATTTATAATTATTATAAAATATTTGCTATATTCTGTATGTTTTACAATATATCAAAGTAACTTATACCAAATAGTTTGTACCTCTTAATACGTTACCTCATGTTGACTCCCCACACTTCCCCCTCCCCAATGGTAACCCCTAGTTTGTTCCTTATATACATGAGTCTGCTTCTTTTTTAGTATATTTTCTAGTTTGTTTTATTATTTAGATTTCACATATAAGTGATAGCATACAGTATTTGTTTTTTTCTGTCTGATTTATCATAAGGCCCTCCAAGTCCACCCATGTTCCTGTTAATGGCAAAATTTTCATCCTTTTTAATGGCTGAGTAGTATTCCATTGTGTGTGTGTGTGTGTGTGTGTGTGTGTGTGTGTGTGTGTGTGTGTACACCATCTATCCATTCATCTGTTGATGGACCATTAGGTTGCTTTCTTTCTTGGCAATTGTAAATAATGCTGATATAAACATCAGGTGCATGTATCTTTTAGTATTATTGTTTTGTTTTTTGGTGTATATTAAGAAGTAGAATTGCTGGTTCATATAGAAGTTCTGTTTTTAATTTGTTTTTAAGAAAGCACCATACTGTTTTCCAGATGGCTGCACCAATCTACATTCCCTTCAACAGTGTCTGAGTGTTTCATGTTTTCCACATTTTCACCAATATCATTATATCATTATATCATTCTTTTTGTTGATAGTCATTCTGACAGGTGTGAGGTACTATCTCATTGTGGTTTTGATTTGCATTTCTTTAATAATTAGCAGTACTGAGCATCTTTTCATGGACCTGTTGGCCATTTGCACTTCCCCTTTGAAGAAATGTCTATTCAGCTTTTCTGCTCATTATTTTCAGTGAGGAAGTTCTATTTTTTTATTTTTTTAGACTTTATTGAACAATAGTTGTTTATAATATTATATAATTTACAGGTGTACAATAGAGTGATTCACAATTTTAAAGGCTATAATCTGTTTACAGTCATTATAAAATATTGGCTATATTCCCTTGAAAAATATTTCCTTGTAGCTTACCTTTTTTGTTATTTAAATATAGCAGTGTATACATGTTAATAAATTGGATTGCTTATTTCTCTGATGTTGAGTTGTATGAACTGTTTATATATGTTGGCTGTTAATTGTTTATGGCTCATATCATTTACAAGTAATTTCTCCCATTTCATAGGTTGTCTTTTTATTTTGTAGATGATTTCCTTTGGTGTGCAAAGGAGAAATAGAAAGATGAATGGAGTCCAAATTGGAAAGGAAGAAGTTAAACTTTAACTGTTTGCAGATGACATGACATTATACATAGAAAATCCTAAAGACACCACCAGAAGACTATAGAGATGATGGGTGAATTTGGTAAAGTTGCAGGATACAAAATGCAAAAATGCAAGATACAAAAATCTATTGCATTTCTATACACTAACAAAAAGCTATCAGAAGAAGAAATTAAGGAAACAATCCCAGTACAACTTCATCAAAACAGTAGAAACCTAGAATAAGCCTACTAAAGGAGGTAAAAAACTTGTACTCAGAAAACTGTAAGACACTGATGAAAGAAACTGAAGACCATAGATGGAATGGTATACTGCGTTCATGGACTGGAAGAACTAATATTTTTTAAATGACCACATAACCCAAGGCAATCTATGGATCCAGTGAAGTCTCTAACAAAATTCCAAGAGCACTTTTACAGAACTAGAACAAGAAAAATTTAAAATGTGTATGGAAACATAAAAGATCCTGAAGAGCCAAAACAATCTTGAGAAAGAAGAACAGAACTATAGGTATCATGCCCTCTAACTTCAGACTATACTGGTATATGGTGGTGGGTACATACATGTTAAGTCGCTTCAGTCATGTCTGACTCTTTGCGACCCTGTGGACTGTATCCCGCCAGGCTCTTCTGTCCATGGCATTCTCCAGGCAAGAACACTGGAGTAGGTTGCCATGTCCTCCTCCAGGGAATCTTCCTGACCCAGGGATTGAACCTGCATCTCTTTCATCTTCTGCATTGGCAGGCAGATTCTTTACCACTTGAGTCACCTGGGAAGCCAGTATATGGTGGGACCACCCTAAATGACTGTTCTCTTGCTCTCTGTCCATCCCTGCATGATCAGTGCTTGCTTCACCTACATCTTACTTATCTGACTGACCCTCCTACCTACTTACCCCACCCCAGCTAGTGACTTTTCTAACTCTTAGATCAGAACATCTCCACCACTGATAGCTCATCAAAGGGGTAGTGAGGGGTAGTGAGTGCCAAGCAACCAATGAAGTAACCTGATTCAATTCTCCCTGTAACTGGTAAACTTCTCTTCCTCCCAGGAGCAAAGTCTGCCCACATGTCCTGTCCACCATCTGCCACACATGGCGTAGTGGCCCTCCAGGACCATGCTTCAGACATGTAAGAGCTTGCTAGTCGATAAACTATTGATGTGTCTGTGACTGACTCTGGGCTCTTTCTTTGGTTTTGAATCTGTGTAATCATAGGCTTTGTAGGCCTGTAGGATGCATCCCAACAATTTCAAAGCTACCGTAATCAAACTGGTATGGTATTGGCGCAAAAACAGACCCACAGATCAGTGGAACAGAATAGAAATCCTAGGAATAAACCCACACACTGACAGTCAATTAATCTACAATAAAGGAGGCAAGAATATACAATGGAGAAAGTTTCTTCTGCAAGAAAACTCAGAAAACTGGACAGCTACTTGTAAAATAATGATATTTCGCTAATATCATATACAAAATAAGCTAAGTGTATTAAAGACCTAAATGTAAGTAAGATCAGATACTGTAAACTTCCTAGAGGAAAACATAGGCAGAACATACTTTGACATAACTTATAACAATAATTTCTTGGACCTGTCTCTTAAAATATAGGAAATAAAAGCAAATATTAAAAAATGGGACCTAATTGAACATTTTTATTTTTAACTGTGGTAAAAAACACATTACATGAAATTTATCATTTTAACCATTTTGAAGTATACAGTTGAGGAGTGCTAAGTTTATATACATTATTGTGTGACAGAGCTCCAGAACCATTTCATCTTACAAAACTGAAACTCTACACCCATCAAAAAACTTCCCCTCTCCTTAGCCCCTGTCTTTCTTTCTCTCTCTCTCTCTTTTTCTAAATGTAGGTAACCATCTGCAAGCCAGGAAGGGTTCCTACCATAAACCAAATCTACTGGTACATTGATCTTGAATTGCTCTACTTCCAGATTTGTGAGAAACAAATTTTTGTTATTTAAGGCCACCCAGTCCATGATATTTTGCTATGGCAGCATGAGCAGACCAATACATATGTTAATTCTATTTTGATTTCTTGGTCAGTCACCATATTGCTTTCCGTAGCAGCTGCACCACTTTACATTCCCCTCTATAAGGTACAATGTTCTTATTTCTCTACATCTTTGCTCACACTTGTTACTTTGTTTTATCGATAATAATCTTTCTAGCAAGTGTGAAGTTGTTAGGGGATACATTGACTGAAACAACCCATCTGGCCAGGCACCACAGTATTCATTTGCATGAGTTATTTTATGACAGGAGGTCCTGATAAGGAACATGGAACCAATAAACCACCACTAACCCAAAGAGTTTGGGAAAGGTCAATAGGAGACGCCATGTGTCTTCCTGGTATCCATACTGGCTGAGCAGTATGTCTACCACCAGGAAGGACTCTGAGTCAGAAAGATTGGCCAAAGACAGCCTGGAAACTAATCCCATTACTATAGAACCCGAGGCTGTGAGCCAGGTGGCAGAGCAGTCCTCTTGGTTGCCCTTACCCTCCTGCTCTCCACCCAGGCACCCCTTGCCAATAAAGTCTCTTGCTTTGTCAGGATGTGTGTCTCCTCAGATAATTAATTTCTGAGTGTTAGACAAAAACCCTCTTTCAGGCCCTGGAAGGGGTTCCCCTTCCTGTGACAAGGTGATATCTCATTGTTTTGATATGAATTTCTCTAGTGATTAATGATATTGAGCATCTTTTCATATGCTTGTTGGTCATTTATATATCATTTCTGAAAAAAACATTCACATCTTTTTCCCATTTTAAAATCTGATTGCTGTTGAGTTGAAGAAGTTCTCTGTATTTTCTGGATTAATCCCCTATCAGAAATTTGATTTGTAAGTACTCTCTCTCAGTCTATAGGTTCCCTCTTCATTCTGTTGATAGTGTCCTTTTATGCCCAATAGTTTTTAAGTTTGGAGTGTATTTGTGTGTGAGTGTCTGTACCTTTATGTTAAACTATTATCTTGTCTCAATGATAGCATTCATATTTTGGAAACACACATAACAATTGAAACTTTCCGTAATAAATGAATTTGCTGATAAACCATGACTTTTCCTACTCCATATTAATATGAAAACTATCCTTCTGATTAACTTGTTCTATATTTCAAAGTATTATTTGGTTGTGGCTTACTTTACTTAATGTTGAGAGTTAATGATCTCACATATATTAGTTTTTGAAAGTTTAATATATTACATATATTAGGGAAAAGTCTTATACTTGTAACATGAACATCTGAGGCTTTTTTTTTTTAAGTTATTGTGAATAAGTATAGTTACTATAAAATATTCTACATATAAACAGAAAATCTTATATATATTTAACTATAATAAAAATGTTAACCAATCCAACTTCAGGAAAAAGGAGTGATTCATTTGTTAAAGGAAAACAATTAAAATACAGTGTGTTAAATTATAGGTCTAATTATACTTTCAGTAGAGTATACTTTTGCATTGTTATTTGTGCTCCATTCACATGTGGTGGCAATGGCACCCCACTCCAGTACTCTTGCCTGGAAAATCCCATGGACGGCGGAGCCTGGTAGGCTGCAGTCCATGGGTCGCTAAGAGTCGGACACAACTGAGTGACTTCACTTTCCCTTTTCACTTTCCGGCATTGGAGAAGGAAGTGGCAACCCACTCCAGTGTTCTTGCCTGGAGAATCCCAGGGACGGGAGAGCCTGGTGGGCTCCCATCTATGGGGTTGCACAGAGTTGGACATGACTGAAGCGACTTAGCAGCAGCATATATGATGTTCATATCTTGACAGAAAGCAGAATTAAGGTATTCCTTACAATACAACCTTGTTTTCTTTCTAAAGTAATTATTTTAACTTCAGATTTTATATTTTGTTTCCAAAATACAGGATAATATAAATAAGTAAATGATAAAATAAGACTTTAGGATCCTATATAATTATACATCTTTTATAATAAAGTTCAGTTGTGTCAAATATATGTATACAATTCCAGGAGAGGGAAGAAGAGGAAGACTATATTTATAAAGCATATCAATTCACATTAAACATGGAACATTTTATTTAATTTTCTATTTTCTAATTAAGAGATTCAGATAAGTTTTGATTAAGGTAAATGGACAAGAGTTTGAGCAAACTTCAGGAGATAGTGAAGGACAGAGAAGCTTGGTGTGCTGCAGTCCATGGGGTTGCAAGGAGTGGAGCCCGGCTTAGCAACTGAACAACATCTATGGGTTTATATGTTTAAAATAATAAAGTTTGGATTATATTTTGCTTGAGAATACCTTTATATTCCCAATTTTAAAAAAATGCAGAGAGGGTGGCAGTGGCGGGGGCCAAGGCGGCAGGTGGGGGAAGATGGGGGAACTTGATAAGAAGTACTGTGTGTACTGCTTGGTGGAGGTGAGCCCACTGCACTTCTGCTGCATCACCTGCCAGGACATTGAGCTGTGTGCTCTGAGTGCTTCTCAGCTGGTACAGTGATCAGCCACCACTGCCGCTATCTTGGCTACTGTTACAAGGAAAAGTCAGTTCTGATTTCATGTTGGAAGTGTTTCTTTGACATGACTTTTTGTTGCTTCAGTTATTATAATCATACATAATGGCCTGCCTCAGAGAATTCTGCCTCTATCCCTGTTAAACTAAAGTGCCTTTGTTCATGATCCTGCCCACCTGTGGATGGCAAGAAGGAAGAAATAAACACATCTCCTGCTTGAGATTTGCCATTCTAGGAGATATTTGCAAGATTAATAGCTTTTATACTTTGTTTCCCCTTCTCCTCCCATCTCTGATCCATAAAAGAACCTGGTATCCAGAAGAAGATAGTTATTTTGAGACATTAGTCTGCCATCTTCTTAGCCAGCCAAATTGCCAAATAACACCTTGCCTCAACACCTCGTCTCCAATTCATTGGCCTGTCATGCAACCAGCAGAACAAGCTTGGACACAGTAACACTACCAGCTGGTGGCCACAAGGACAGTTGCTTCTGGATGCCACTGAGCAGTTTGGCTTTGGAAACTGGGAGGATATGGCTGCTCACATGGAAGCTTTCCAGACTCCCCAGGAAGTGTTGGCTGAGCAGCATCAGCTGGACTACTTGCCCCTGTGTGACAACTACAAGAGAGAGAAGTATGACCAGGACAGTGAGATGTTCATCAGCTGGCTCTCAACTAAGAATACCATGCTGTGGAGATAGAGCTGAAGCTCGCACATATGGAAATATGCCTGCAGAAGCTCAAGGAGTTGAAGCAGTGCAAGAAAATCACAGTTGGCTACAACTTGGTGCCTGCCTTCCTAGGCAAAGACAAGGATAAGGAGGCTAAGCTCAAGGTCATCAGGGAGGAGAAAAAGTTGTGATTGAAGCTGCAGCCACTCACACGGTTAATTTCCTGCGAGGAGTTTTACAACCTGTTCCATAGCATGCACAAAAAAAGGTGCTGTGCACCAACATCCGGCAGCTGCAGTGGAACCAGCCCAAAGGCATCACCAAAATGGAGGAGTTGTCTAAGTATGAGGTGGCCCAGCATGCGTGCAAGAAGAGGAAGAAGAACAAGATGGAGGCAGGCACCAAATGAGGTAAGAAGGATAGCTAGGATGGCAAGAGCACTGCCATCCAGAACCTGCCCAGCTTCAAGCTCCTATTGGATGATGAGAAGGTGCTCTCCAGCTTGCTGAACTTGATCCCCATGTGCTACGTGACCATGAAGACCATCATCTTCAAGAACCACCTCCATAATTGGCAGACATCCCCTCTAAGAGCCAGCTTCTGGGCTATCTGGACAAAGTCCTCAAGAAAAAGTGTTTAAACTTCTTCAGAGAAAGTATATCCAGGGATCCTTCCTAAAGCTGTAGCTGTGAAAGCTGGAATGATGCTGTAAATCTTGTAAGCTAAAATGACAAGGTGTGTAGAAGGAGGGGTGGAGAGGAAACAATTTTTCCCCCATTATTGCTCATTTTTAAACAAATTGAGGTTTTTTTTTTTTTTTTTTTTTTTTAGTATAAATTCTTTATATGGTTCTCTGAAGAAGCAACAGTGACAATCTTATAGCGATCAAGGAGGAGACAAATACATGTATATTTTAACTTAGTCCTAAACCTTGTACTTTAAGATGACAATTGCCTTTAAGTGTTCAATTTGGAGAATGCTATGATGAAATTTGGAAATTTATGTTTATTTGTGACTTTCTTTCCATTGGTTCATGACTGTTGTGCTGTGGGTGGAGGCAAATCTTTCACTGCAGGGCTACCAGCTTCACCCTGTGACCTGAGCTCTGCCAGCTGCCCCACAGCCACCCACAGTGCCCAGCACAGCCTGGCATGTGGCACTTTAGGTGGGGGCTGGGTAGGGTAGATGAAAGAGAGGCCAGGGAAGGACAGGGTGGACATCCATAGGGACTTGCAAGGAGGAATCTGCTGTTGCACAGTTTGGCTAAACTGAGCTTCCCCGTAACCACTGGCAGTGGCAGAGTTTGATCTTGTAACTTCCAAACCGACTGCAAGGGAGCTCACCATGGAAGGAGCAGCAGACCTCAGCAGGCTCCCCTGGGTCTCTGGTGATGCAGGAACCAATGCAGACTGCCAGAACATTAAGCCTCTTCTACTAGGGATGTTTTTGCTGCTCTTAGAGCTTGTGTACATTGTATTTGGAAGAACTCATTTTAGGAAACTCATGGCTGAGAGTTTTGAGTCCTGGTACTAGCTCCCTCCAGGGTTTTCACCCCAGTAGCAAGTACCTCTTTCACTGAGATTGGCTATGTGTGTTACTTGGGTGGCATCAGGCACTTGGCTAGGCATGATGGGAGGGGCCCCTAGAGGCCTCTAAACTTGGGCACTGCTTCACTGGGTCACTGTCTTGAACCAGACTCAGGGGTGGCTCTGCCCAACTCTGTTTAAAGATGGTTTCAGGGGCACTTTTTCATGGACACGCACTGTACCTTCCTACTGGAACTTAAGGAATCCTTTGTTTTCCAGCTGCTTGGGGCTCTTGTGTCCAAGAACCTGCAGTAGAGTTAGTAGAATGGCCAGACCCCAGCATTCTCTCCTCCCTTGTAGCTACCAAGACTATTTACCTCCCAGAATCTCTGGGCTTCAAGTTACATTACAGTGAAGTTATTAAAAAAAAAAAAAAAAAAAAAAAACCTCATCATTTCCAAGGATGACTTAATTAAGTTGCCTTTTTCTTTCTATTTACATTCTTCTGTCCCCTAGGGTAAATTTGCAGCATTAAATAAACACTTCAAATATATTGTATATGGCTTTAGTTGTAAACCGCATCACATGCTGGCAGAGCAGTACTCCATGTGAGCTGAGAACAAGCCCGGAACTTCTCTCTGACCATGAAGTAGCAGGCAGTGGTGTCCCTCCTGAGCGCCCCCTGCATGCTGTCTCCTGCAGAATAAACATGGCTGACACTGTGCAGAGCAGAGATAGAGACAGTGCTATGTTTTTACAGGTGTTCTTGCCAGTGTTTTTCACTTGGGGTTCCTGGACCAGCAGTGCCAGCATTCCCTGGGAACCTGCTAGAACATCACGGACTCAGGCCCTGCTCAGTCTTCTAGGGGTTGGACCATGGCGCTGTGTTTCTGTGAGCCTTCCAGGTGACTAGTCTAAAATTTGAGAACTACTAGCTTTAGCTACTCTGGTATCATCTATTTTCTACATTGGATTCCTAATTTGGTGAGATTTTAAATTTAGTCTTATTTTTTATAAAATGATTCCCAGGCTTTCATTAAGCTTGAGAAGCAAAAACTTCTTGTAAATGTTCATGGCCCTGGCTGAAAATTTTGTGTTTAAGCAGGTTTTCAGTGTGTGTATGTTTTTGACATATGGATATATTTAGGCTTGACTGTTTTTAAACACCACAATGAATGTATAATTTACGTTAAACTATGAACACTTAGTTACAAAGGAAAAGTGATATTATGATCGGTTGCCTCTTGTCCCATCAACCCCAGCTATTACTGTTACACTAGTTCTTCCCCTGCTGTTAGCTTGAAGTCTTTAATCTTCTGTATTTAATTCTCACGATAAATTAGTCACCATAATCCCATGGAATTAGGTCTTTTCAAAACTGAAACTCTCTGGGTCACAGAAGATAATCAAGCTATTCAGAATAATGCTCTGGATGGCCAGCATTCCAAGAATGTATTCAAACCAAAACTCTGCCTACTACTCATATTTCTCTTTTACACATTAAACAGGTTGAGAACAAAAAAAAAAAAAAGAGAGAGAGAGAGAGAGAGAGCTTTTTTATATGTTAATCTACATGTTTAGTTTTCTAAACTAAAAAGTAAAAGGAAGATTAACATAAAAAGATAACAAAAACTCAAAATGGATTAAAGATCTAAATGTAAGGCCAGAAACTATAAAACTCCTAGAGGAGAACATAGGCAAAACACTCTCCGACATAAATCACAGCAAGATCCACTATGACCCAACTCCCAGAATATTGGAAATAAAAGCAAAACTAAACAAATGGGACCTAATGAAACTTAAAAGCTTCTGCACTACAAAGGAAACTATAAGTAAGGTGAAAAGACAGCCCTCAGATTGGGAGAAAATAATAGCAAATGAAGAAACAGACAAAGGATTAATCTCAAAAATATACAAGCAACTCCTGAAGCTCAATTCCAGAAAAATAAATGACCCAATCAAAATATGGGCCAAAGAACTAAAGAGACATTTCTCCAAAGAAGACATACAGATGGCTAACAAACACATGAAAAGATGCTCAACATCACTCATTATCAGAGAAATGCAAATCAAAACCACAATGAGGTACCATTACACGCCAGTCAGGATGGCTGCTATCCAAAAGTCTACAAGCAATAAATGCTGGAGAGGGTGTGGAGAAAAGGGAACCCTCTTACACTGTTGGTGGGAATGCAAACTAGTACAGCCACTATGGAAAACAGTGTGGAGATTTCTTAAAAAACTGAAAATAGAACTGCCATATGACCCAGCAATACCACTTCTGGTCATACACACTGAGGAATCCAGATCTGAAAGAGACACATGCACCCCAATGTTCATCGCAGCACTGTTTATAATAGCCAGGACATGGAAGCAACCTAGATGCCCATCAGCAGATGAATGGATAAGGAAGCTGTGGTACATATACACCATGGAATATTACTCAGCCATTAAAAAGAATTCATTTGAATCAGTTCTAATGAGATGGATGAAACTGGAGCCCATTATACAGAGTGAAGTAAGCCAGAAAGATAAAGAACATTACAGCATACTAACACATATATATGGGATTTAGAAAGATGGTAACGATAACCCTATATGCAAAACAGAAAAAGAGACACAGAAGTACAGAACAGACTTTTGAACTCTGTGGGAGAACGTGAGGGTGGGATGTTTCGAAAGAACAGCATGTATATTATCTATAGTGAAACAGATCACCAGCCCAGGTGGGATGCATGAGACAAGTGCTCGGGCCTGGTGCACGGGGAAGACCCAGAGGAATCGGGTGGAGAGGGAGGTGGGAGGGGGGATCGGGATGGGGAATACGTGTAACTCTATGGCTGATTCATATCAATGTATGATAAAACCCACTGAAATGTTGTGAAGTAATTAGCCTCCAACAATAAAAAATAAATAAATAAAAATAAATAAAAATTAAAAATTTAAATAGGAAGATTTGTGATCAACCAGTTTGTTGTAAATGATACTTTTAAAATTTTTCCACAGGAACTTGCATGCTATCTCTCTTTATTCTCTGTCTAGAGATCTAACTGTTTTCTATTTGGACAGCAATGATGGATTTACTATGTCCACAAAAGCCCAGAACATCCTTAGACTAAAATGTTCGTGCAAACTGATTCTATGTCCATGCAAACTGGCATACATCTGGATACCATTTCTAGAGCTAAACATAATCACAAGGAATCATTATTGCAAATCATATTGACAGCAATAACCATCTTAGACAGTGATGATTAAAAGGATATTGAATAAAACTCCAGATGCCAAGACTGGTGTTTTCTGTAAGCATAATATACAAATAGGACGTCACAAGAAAGTTACATCCTGACACACCTTGTAGGCTTGGGATATCTTGTAGGAATGCACTCTTTTGAATTAAAGGGAGAATAATTTCTTATTTACCAAGAAATGCTGTATGACAAACTCTACTATATCCTCTTTATAACCATTGTATAAAATTATGCTTAAATCAACTTTAAAATTCTTGCCCTGCATGTATAGTTATGCTCCTAATTTTTAGTGTTATAATACCCCAACAGTAAGAGTCCCCCTAGCTATTTTTGCATGTAGACTATCTGGACTGTGTGAACACTTAAAAATTACTATTACAAATTTTCTTCTGCTGTTTAGGACTGATAAAATCATTTCCAGGACCCCTTGGAAAATTAGACTGTCAGGATTTTCTGTCTGCTTGAGAAGCAATCATATCGTTGAGTTTACTTAAAAATTCCAATGGGATTGGAGCTAACTTAGCAAGCTTGTTAGAGGTAAAAAGGAAGTAGATAGATGGAACTATATCAATCTATATATCTTATGAAACTAAATTTCAAGTACACAATATATGGTAAATTTGGTCAATAATATTAGAATAAGTTTTAAAATGAAAGAACAATTATTTCCTTTCCCTATTCCTTTTGCTAAAAAATATTGTCCTTTAGAATTTAGTGACAACAATTGATTAAAAATCATACACAATATATTTATTCACAGATAAATTCTGGAAAATATATTTCTTGGTAGCTTACAATTTGTATTTCCTATAAATCTCATCTCTTACAGTATTTTTTAAAAGTGCCTTGACAAGCCAAATATGTTCTTGAATATTTGAGCAGCTTGTGTTAAAAATGTAAGTTTTTTTTTTTTTTTTTCCTGCCACGCTCAGTGACTGTCATAGGAAACAGTTGCAAATAGCATCTGCTTCCATGGCTGACGCCAGGGCAGTACTGGATCTTTGAAATGTCCAAAGGGTCTGTCTGGACAGTGATGAGCTTTCTGTGGGCCCGTTTATTGCTGTTTAGGTTGCAGTAATAGAAATATTGTTTAACAATCGGGTTTTTTGATTATCAATTTTGTCTGCAGTGCTAAACTATAAAAATGATGTTAATGACAGTTTTCCAAATTATATGTAAGCATTCCACAAGTATGTTTACACTATTTATAGTGAATCAGCAAATTGCAAGAGGAATAGATAAAAATATGTGTATTTTTAAGGATAGATTCCCTGTGTCTTTATCCTTTAGTTGTACTCATTATCAATAGTATAACTAACATTTATTTACTATTTCTTATCCGTTCTACCCTAATCACTTTACATATATCACTGCATTATTTCCTAACAACAAATAGGCACAGCTAGAGAGATTATTATTACTTTGCAAATAAGGAAATTGAAGCTTTTAAAGGTATAATACTATGGACAAATTCTAAGAACTGGAGCCAAAATGTGACTGTGGTCCAGGTCTGGAAGCATGATGTGACTGAAGAGGAAAATGTGTAGTTCTCCACTGAAAATTGATGCTCCATCCCCCTGCTCTCATTCCTGATTTTAGAAAAGGTTTACATTTACAAGATTCAGATGCAATTTTCAATTTTTCTAAAAACAGCAGGACACACCTGACTTTAATAGTTTTCTTAGCTGAAATTTTAGATGTTTTTTTTTAAGATCAATTTATGAGAAAAGTTTATTTTGATTCATTTTGTGTTCAACTTCCCCTTTAGTGATTCATTTTTGTCTATTTCTTCCCATCTGTCTACTAATAAAATGTGAAATTTAATAAAGAATGTAGATTGTGGAAGGTAGAATGATTGGTCCCCAAAGATATCTACATCCTAACCCCTGGAATCGATGAACAGGTAAAGATTCATGACAAAGGAAGTAGAATTAAGGTTGCCAAAAAGCTGACCTTAAAATAAAAAGATTATCCTAGATCATCAGGATGGTCGTGAAAAATGGAAGACAGAAGCAGATGAGAGTTTAGAGTGATGTCATGTGAGAAAAACTTAACCTAAATTTGCTGAATTTGAAGATGGAGGATGAGAGCATGGGCCAAGAAATGGTATGGCCTCTAAAAGCTGGAAAAGGCAAAGAGACAGATTCTCCCCAAGAACCTCTAGAAATGAACACCAAACTTAATTCAGTCCAATAAGATCTATGTCAGACTGATTTATGAAATATAGGATTATATTCTGCAGTTAAGACACTAAATCGTTGCTAATTTCTCTCAACAGCAATACAAAAGCAACATATTAATATTGTTTCAGGTCATTCTGAATCAGAACCCTCACTCTAACCCCTGCACTGTTTGGGGGTGAGAAGAGGGTTATCTACAATGATCAAATAACTCTTTGGAGCTAAAACTAAATAATCCAGGGGAGTTTTTGACACTGATTCTATTTTTTCTACACTAATGAATACACATACATCTTGCAGAAGACATAGGTCAGAAGTACATGTATATATGCCCTTTGTGATCAATATGCAAAAAAAATCACTTTATAAAAAATCAAATGGGTTATTCAATTATTTATCTCATTATTTAGTCAGTTATCAGATGACCTTGTTCTAAAAATTACATAATTATGTATGCAACTTAGGACACAAAAATATCTTTCAAAATAAGGGAAAGAACAAGGGAGGATAAGAATTCAAAATTAAGGAGTCTGAAGTGAAGTTAGTCTTTAGGAATAAATCATTAAAAAGAAAAATCATCACATATTAAAAAAAAAAAGAGGGCACTCCTTATGTTTCTTACAAAAATCATACCTAATATATAAGGATACTCAAATGTTGAAAACAAATTGAATTATACTTCTGGTCAGGAAGTAGAAAGTCTCAAGAGGCCACAGAAAAATCCAAATAGGCTGCAAATTCATAGTATTAGGGACCCGCCAGAAATCTGATGATGCAATAAATCTGGAAAAGCTATATTTCATAAATAGATGAGCACTTAAATAACTTCTATGCTTGGTGGTATGAGATGAGGCAAGGTAAACACACCATACAGAAGGATGAGAAGAAACGCCTTAAGTTTCAGCAGATTCTTAATGTGACACATGAGTGAACCTGTTGGATTCAAAACCAGTGGCGCCTCACAGATATGATTTGAATTCACTTGCTAATTCCTTCTCATGTGCCATTTACTAAGGGCAAAAAAACCTGGGGAAAGGGAAAAAATACCTGAGAAAATATACCCACAGGATATTGGGTTATCTTAGTCCTTTAGGGCTGCTATAACAAAATGCCTTAAATGACAGAAAGTTATTTCTCAAGAGTTCTGGAGGCTGGAAGTCCAAGATCAAGGTGCCAGCATGGTTAAAAGAGGACCTTACTCCAAGTTGTAGAGTTTTCATTGTATCTTCACATGGCAAAGGGCAAAGGGATGCAAGCAGACAATTGAAAGTGAAAGTCACAGTTGTGTCTGACTCTTTGCCACCAACCCCATGGACTATACAGTCCATGCAATCTTCAGGGTAGAATACTGGAGTGGGTAGCCTTTCCCTTCTCTAGAAGATCTTCCCAACCCAGGAACAGAACCCAGGTCTCCTGCATTGCAGGCAGATTCTTTACCAACTGAGCTATCAGGGAAGCCCTTACAAGTGTCTTAAAGAGTTTAGTATAGTGGTGTCCTGTTAAGGCAGGACAGTGGGAGAAAGGAGAAAACCAGATAATAATTCAAGGATTTCACTGAGTCAGTAGTGGCAAAGAAATTCCCTAAAAGCTAGGAACCTTCAACAGATTACAGCTGCAGCACACAAAAGTCTGGGAGTAAGTCATATAGTTGGAGAGAAAAGTCTTTCTAGGTACAGAAAGAAGGGAGCTACACTAGAGAAATGAGGGACTCCTCCCACCTGCCCAAAATTAGAGCTGAAAAGTAGAACTCTGACATCTCACTGAAGATCACATCCCAAACACTGCTGGGACTGGAGGTCTGTATCCCAATCACCTGATTCACAGATGGGCCAAACTCCTCCCAGGTCCCTTGGCATACAATGCTGGTGATGGAACCAGAGCTGATGGGGCTGTAGCTGAGTTCTCAGGTTACAGAACTGCTTCCAGGTCCATAGTTGAGACCATGGCCAATAGGTGTCAGCTTGACTTCTAAAAATGGCTCTCTTTGGCCAAGGGCTGCACTGAGGTTTAACAGTCTTCTGTTCTCAGGTGCCTCCCAGGCAGGCACTTTTGTTCATGGGTATTTGTTATTGCTGTGCAGTCCCTAAGTCCCGTCCAACTCTGCAACCCTGGGGACTGCAGCACGTCAGGCTTCCCCGTCCTTCACCATCTCCCAGAGTTAGTTCAGATTGATGTCCAGAATTGGTCATGCTATCTAACCATCTCATCTTCTGTTGCCCCCTTGGCCTTCTGCCCTCAATCTTTCCCAGCATCAGGGTCTTTCCCAATGAGTTGGCCCTTCGCATCAAGTGGCCAAGGTCTTGGAGCTTCAGTTTCAGCATCAGTCCTTCCAATGTATATTCAGGGCAGATTTCCTTTGGGATTGACTGGTTTCACCTCCTTGCAGTCCAAGGGACTCTCCAGTATCTTCTACAGCATCACAATTTGAAAGCATCAATTCTTTGGCATTCAGCCTTCTTTATGGTATTATTCTCACATCTGTACCTGACTACTGAAAAAACCACAGCTTTGACTATACAAATCTTTGTCAGCAAAGTGATGTCTCTGCTTTTAAATATGCTGTCTAAGTTTGTCATAGCTTTCCTTCTAAAGAACAAGCATCTTTGAATTTCATGGTTGCAGTCACTGTCCACAGTGATTTTAGAGCCCAAGGAAATAAATTTTGTCACCGTTTCCATTTTTTCTCTACCTATTTGCCATGAAGTGATGGGCCCATATGCCATGATCTTAGTTTTTTGGATGTTGAGTTTTAATCCAGATTTTCATTCTCATTTTTCACCCTCATCAAGAGGCTCTTTAGTTCCTCTTCACTTCCTGCCATTAGAAGGGTGTCATCTGCATATCTGAGGTGGTTATTTCTCCTGGCAATCTTGATTTCATATTGTGATTCATCCAGCCCTGCTTTTTTCATGATGTACTCTGCATATAAGTTAAATAAGCAGGGTGACAATATACAGTCTTAATATTCTCCTTTCATAATTTTAAACCAGTCTGTTGTTCCATGTAAGGTTCTAACTGTTGTTTCTTGACCTGCATACAGGTTTCTCAGGAAGCAGGTAAGATTGTCTGGTATTCCCTTATCTCTAAGAACATTCCACAGTTTGTTGTGATCCATGGTGGATGGATGCCAAATTACTGCAGTTGTGAAGGGGATAGGAATTAGGGACAACTTATTTAGCCATCTTGCTGATGTCACTCTTTTCTGTGTTCACTTTAAAGAATGCATCAGCCACTCATAATTTGACAAAAACCCATATCCATGTCTTCAAAATGGAAGGCCAGTTACTGATATGTGGTAAAGTTATTAAAGTGAATGGCTACCCACTCCAGTATTTTTTCCTGGAGAATTTCATGGACAGAAGAGTCTGGCAGACTGCAATCTGTGGGGTCACAAAGAGTTGGACATAACTGAGCGACTAACACTTTTATAGGTATGTGGTCTTATTTTGGTGACTCTTGTTTATATAATTCTGAATATCATTGTTCAATATAACTGACAGCTACAATCTTCAAACAATACTAATTTATTTTTCCAATCATTGATTTACTCTTTTAAAATGCTTTGATGGCTTCTGTATCTTTGCACTGAAGGAATGCTTAACAACTTGTGGCACAAAGGCTTTGAAGAAGAGACAAGGAATGTAATTTTCCTAGTGCAGTGAGCTATTCTGAAATATTATATTCAATATTTAAAAGCCTGAAACTCAAAATGAAGAAGATAAATTGAAATGCTGTGATTTAAGTGCAAATTAAGCTCTCAAGAATGTTAAAATAAAGGTTTTGCATATAATTAATGAAGCAGAGTGTGTAAATATTATAAAGTAATTGTAAAAAGTAATGGTAACACTGAGGAACACTGAGGTAACTGGTGATTTATTTATCTATGGAAGAAACAAATTTTAAAACAAACATAATAAAGAGCAATTACTGTTTTATGATTATAAATAAAGTCATATATTTAAGAACTGAAGTCTCAACATTCTTAAAAGCTACTTCATACCTTGAATCTCTCAAGAGTACTTTAGTCTAAATTATTAGAAAATTTCAGTTTAAGGGTATTTTCATTTATGCAAGGTTTAAGTTAAATAATACCATATTTTCAGGAGCAACTGCTTTTATTTTCAGGTAAAATTCAAATACATTTATTATTGACAAATGTAAAAGATAGAATTTTGATAAAACAAGTCATATCATGATCATGTGCCAAGAAAAATATTACATAAATAATTAAGTTTAATAAATCAATCAAATATCATAATATAAACTAGTGTGTATTTTTTTCAGTTCATTGACCTGTTTCTAGTTAAAAGAATTACAAGAAGTCTTATCTCAATTGGAAGCTAGAAATTTTCAAATTTTCTTGTTTTTTAGGAACCTAATATAAACAAATTTGAACTAACAAATAGGCAAACCCTTCATAATGTTTTGCCTGTCAATTCTGTGTCATTTTTAATTTCTTCCACTATGCATTCTGTGCCCCCATCATACTAAGTCTTTGAGTTCTGAGGTTTTAACTTATTCTCTATCATCTTTGCATTTGCCATTTTCTGTACTAAAACAATCCACCTTTCTTCTTCTACTCAATGGTCTGCCCTCTCATCTTCTGGGGATCATCTAAAGATTGGCTTTCTTGTGGGAGTCTGCATTAATTGCCCTTCCCAAGTGTGCCCATTGTGCGTTGAATTCTTCTTAAAACACTTCTCACATCTACTATATTCTATATTAATATAAAACATTTGGGATAATAACATGTCTAACCTATAACAGACTAAGATCTGTAAAGGAAGAATAAGGATAAAAAGAGTAAGCACAATAAGTAGAATTAGGGTTTGTCTTAGAATACCAAGTATCTCAGTTATCTACCATAGTGTACACACTAGGCACCATATATACATTTTTGAATATATGAATAACTAAATCTATAATAATATTCAAAATATGGGCATTTAGTTTGTATGTTATAAATAAGCTCCCCTATATTGTGTCATAGTTCTCATAAACTTTGTGAAATACTCCTTGCTCTGATTCCTTAGTTTTCTTAGTCTTTCTTAGATCATTCATATTTGAGAGAACCTGAAGGGATCCATTAATGTTATTTTTAGAAGACACATATACCCAATATTTGCATACAGTTTTGCAAAATGAATCAAAACCATGAGGTTTTGGTTTTGATCATTATTTGTTGACAACAGACAAAGTATTAATACTTGTATTTACATTCATTCTTCTTGAAAGAATCACTTGATTACACAAAATAAATATAATTACAGACTTAAAATGAGGAAATTATGGCAAAAAAAAACAGTGAACACTGAAAGACATTATATGCATTTTGTGATGTAATTAATGGATAACCTGAATCTTAGTTACAAAGTTGTAATATTCAAAAGATAGTCTATTAGTCAGTTACAGAAAAGAGCCTGATTATGTTAGTAACATTGGAGTCATCTGTGATTATACATCCATAAATTTTCTGTTAAATATTTGAAATATTATTATTATTATTTTTTTGCCATACTGCGCAGCATATGGGATCTTAGCTCCCTGACCAGGCATCAAAACTATGACCCCTGCAGTGGAATCACAGATTCTAACTGTCCTGGACCGGACAGTTTAAGGGTATTTTAACTGGATAAACAGCCAGGGAATTTCCTTGAAATGTTAAGTTTTGAAAGCATTTGTATTGGTTGTCTGTTGCTGTATAACAAACTACACCCCAAACTTAAAAACAATCACCATTATTAAGTCATGGTTTCTAAGGATCAGGAATTATTCTCAGGGTCTCACAGAAGCTGCAGTCAAAATGTTGGCTGAGCTGCTAGTCATCTCAAAGCTTGACTGAGAAAAGATATGCTTCCAAGCGTACTCAAATTTTATTGGTAGTTTCAGATTCTTGTGTGCTATAGTCAAGGTTTTTCTGAATTCCTTATTATGTGGGCTTCTGCAACATAGAAGCTTGCTTCATTAAAATGTATAAGCCAAAAAGGGGATAGAAAGAGTCCAGCAAGATGGAAGTCATATTCTTTTGTATCTTAATCACAGAAGTGATATTTCATCAGAGAAGTGACACCTCATATATTTAATTCTGTTCTATTTAATAGAAGCACATTACTAGGTCCACCCACTATCAGGGGGATTATGCAAGGGCTGGAATCCCAGGAGAAGGTCATTGTGAGCTATGCTGATCTATCACCAGTATCAGTATCAGCTGAGTTCAGCTCAGTCACTCAGTCATGTCCCCATGTCCCCACTCAGTCACTCAGTCTTTGCGATCCCACGTAAGCCAGGCTTCCCTGTCCATCACCACCTCCCAGAGTTTACTCAAACTCATGTTCATCGAGTCAGTGACGCCATCCAACCACCTCATCCTCTGTCGTTCCCTTCTCCTTCTGCCTTCAATCTTTCCCAGCATCAGGATTTTTTCCAGTGATTCAGTTCTTCACATCAGGTAGCCAAAGTATTGGAGTTTCAGCTTCAGCATCAGTCCTTCCAATGAATATTCAGGACTGATCTCCTTTAGGATGGACTGGTTGGATATCCCAAGATGGACGGATCATGGTGGAGAGTTCTGACAGAATGTGGTCCACTGGAGAAGGGAATGGAAAACCACTTCAGTATTCTTGCCTTGAGAACCCCATGAACGTATGAAAAGGCGAAGAGATATGACACTGAAAGATGAACTCCCCAGGTCAGAAGGTGCCCAGTATTTTACTGGAGAAGAGTGGAGAAATAGCTCCAGACAGAATGAAGAGATGGACCCAAAGGTAAAACATGCCCAGTTGTGGATGTAACCAGTGATGGGAGTAAAGTACAAATCTGTAAAGAACGATATTGCATAGGAACATGGGATTTAAGTTTATGAATTGGAAGTGGGTCAAACAGGAGATGGCAAGAGTGAACATCAGCATTTTAGGAATCAGTGAACTAAAAATGGACTGGAATGAGCAAATTTAATTCAGATGACCATATTATCTACTACTGTGGGCAAGAATCGCTTAGAAGAAATGGAGTAGCTCTCACAGTCAACAGAGGAGTCAGAAATGCAGCACTTGGATGTGATCTCAAAAACAGAATGATCTCTGTTCATTTCCAAGGCAAATTGAAATTCCAAGGCAAAACCATTCAGTATCACAGTAATCCAAGTCTATTCCCCAACCACTAATGCCAAAGAAGCTGAAGTTAAATGGTTTTATGAACACCTACAAGACCTTCTAGAACTAACACCAAAAAAAAAAAAAAAAAAAAAGTCCTTTTCATCATTGGAGACTAGAATGCAAACGCAGGAAGTCACTTGCCTGGAGTAATAGGCAAGTTTGGCCTTGGAGTACAAAATGAAGCAGGGCAAAGGCCGACAGAGTTTGGTTAAGAGAACACACTGGCCATAGAAAACACCCTCTTCCAAGAACATAAGAAACTACTCTACACAAGGACATCACCAAATGGTCAATAATAAAATGATATTAATTATATTCTTTGTAGTTGAAAATGGAGAAGCTCTATACAGTCAGGAAAAACAAGATAAAGCTGACTATGGCTCAGATCATGAACTCCTTATTGCAAAATTCAGACTTAAATTGAAGTAAGTAGGGAAGACCAATAGACCATTCAGGTATGACCTAAATCCAATCACTTATGATTATACAGTGGAAATCAACTATACTTAAGTAAAATTTTCAAAAGCATATTATAGCTCCCATCACTTTATTATTAAAAGACTCTTATATAGTAATACACATTTAATACACATTTAAAAATATATTGAGTAAAATACTTTTGATCTAATTTGCCTTTAGTTTATCACTAAAAAAAAAAAAACGATTATGAAAACTTTATGTTCCAAAGGAGTTAATCATTCTATAGATGGGATATTGGGATAAAATCATTTACTTATTTTGCTTTTAATGTGGTTGGCAAAAAAAATGGATAAACAAATACTTTGTGAAGATTTCCAAGACTCTTGTTAGATGAATAAGACTTTATCAAATAATTTAAAAATTGTATCAGAAGTAATTGTACACTATATTATTATGGGAGTTTGGAAGCAGAAAATTAATGGTAAATCTGTTTTCCTTATAAACTGTAAATCTTTAGCCTGAAGCAAAGTTTTTAAATGTTATAAGTATATAATTATAACCATGTATCTGTGGTAATCTTCATTTTTGCTTTAAGACAATTATAATAACTTTTGTGTTTTCATGGTACCTATAGTAGTTGCAACTGCAATTCATGCTATTATTTACTGTTATTCTTAGTTTAATATTTTTTTCAAGTCTGAAGACTTTATTAGATCTACATCTAATGTTGAAAGGTAAAATGTTCTGCCCTAAGACCTCTGGAAATATATAAAATTCTACATGTAATATAAAAATAAATGCCTAAAATCTCTAAAACTTTTATATAAGCTTATGCATTGCCATGAGGGGAAGTAATGTATGATTACTTAAGATATTTATATTTCATAATGTTGTAATGTTTTTAATATATGTTAATGAAAAACAAATAGGGAAAAAGTAATGATTACAATATATTTTTTATAAAATCACATGTAGAATTTATGATTAAAATAAAATAATCAATGTTGAAAACTAAAGATCAATCGGTTTTTTTTTTTTTTCCCAGAGATTTTAAACATTTTCTTTTGCCTCTGTGAAACATCAATATGGCAAGGGATCAAAGAAAGGAAAATTCGATGAAAGTAAAATCTGGCTCATGAATTTTAAAGTTCAAGTGCACCTTGGAAGATTAGATAACTGATTCTGATGAAGACTCAAGAAAGACTGTTTTCAAACACAGGAAGACTCATAATCTGCTCGCTGTTATTTATGTGCCACAGATAAATCAAAACAAACAAACATACAAACAAAACTTGAGATGGGCAAAACCCTTGATCAAAGGTCATTTATGTATGTAGTTCAATTCAGTTCAGTTGCTCAATCGTGTCTGACTCATTGTGACCCCATGAACCACAGGGAGCCAGGCATCCCTGTCCAATGAGTCCTTAACTACTTTCTCAAAGATTCCTGTGAATCAATTAAAAAAACAAAACAAAACTGAAAGCCATTCATTTAAACACCTTTCTCAGTCTGATTTAATGACACATAAGAAGGTTGGAATAAGCTTGAAATGTTTAATGGTGTGTAGAATCATTTTATAGCATTAAATATAATTTTATGATATTTTGTTACTTTTTGTAAACAGATATATAAAAATACACACACACACATAAAGTTTTCAAAGAAAATTATTGAACAATTATTAAATGTTGATTGTGTGTCATTTCTATTGAAAAAAAACCAAGAAATAGAGAAAGGCAAAAAATTGATATATTTGCATATTTGCAAATATGCTTAAAATGAAAAAGAGGAAAAATACTAGTATTAAGTGATGATGACTACATGAAATAACTAGAACTCCCACTTACTAACGTGAGATTGTTAACTGATTTGGCTATTGTTGAAAATTGTTGATTGAGCCCTACCAACTATAACTGAATGTATGTGTTATGCAAACCAGATGTTTCTTTCATCCTAAAATATATATTCAACAAATATGTACATATGTATTCAACAACAACAATAAAAAGAACTGTTATATTTAAAACAAGCTTATATGTAATATCTTATAATGAGATATTATATAAAGATTCATTAAGAGGATAAACTGTATTATATTCATACCAAAGAATACTATCCTTGAATACAATATACTAATCCTAATTAGATACAAAATATAAAAAAGTCAGAAACATAATGTTGAGTAAAATAATTCTTACGACATGAAATTTGTATAAACTTCAAAAAGAGACATTTATTCAGAGTTTACAAAAGTCATATTGTAATATGGATGCAGATAGACTGGAAGGGAAACATGAAGGCAGCACTGTAGGTATATGGCATTATAGGTATTTTATTCTGGATTCACACTTAACTTTTGAAAAATTTGTCAAGCTACACATTGTGCACATTTCTATTTTAATGTAATTTTTCTACAAAAATCTGAACATTAAGAATCAGATTTCTATTATATGTGTTAAAGTAATATCAGATTTAAAATGTGCCATTTCAAATAAAATACCGGAGGGAGGTGGGAGGGGGCATGGGGACGGGGAACACATATAAATCCATGGCTGATTCATGTCAATGTATGGCAAAAACCACTACAATACTGTAAAGTAATTAGCCTCCAACTAATAAAAATAAATGAGAAAAAAAATAATTAAATGTGAGCAGTTATCCAAATCTGTGTGTGTGTGCTCAGTTGCTCAGTCGTCTGAATCTTTGCCCGTATACTATAGCTCATCAGGGTCCTCTGTCCATGGAATTTTCTATGAAGGATACTGGAGTGGTTACCATTTCCTGCTCCAGAGGATCTTCCCAACCCAGGGATTGAACCCATGTCTCTGGTGTCTTCTAAGTCGGCAAGCAGATTCTCTACTACTGCACCACCTACGCTAATTGTAGATGCTATATTCAACTTCCGTTTCTGGATCTGATAAATCAGACCTACAGAGATTGCCCTGAAATCATGGTAAGTCTATAATAATCCTATGGAATGTTTTTCATCACTTTTCTACAAAAGATAAGTCTAGGAAGAGAAACCCAATTATAGTGAGATTTTACTCTAGTATTAACCTTCACCTCTGAGTTCTGTCAACATACCAATCAAGAACAGATTTGCATATGGAAAAATGCACTAGGAGAAACCTCACATCACATGCTGCCATTTATATACCAGCTTTTCAAGAACAATGCTTCAGCCTTATATTAGTGCTTTTGGTTTCTGAGCAAAAAAAATGCTTTTATTAATAAAGATATGTTTCAAACTTAATTGGCTAATTCTTGTCTTTAGTTCTTTACATCTATTTGAACAGAAAAACAAATGCAATAGAAATTTATTTTTCAAAAAACTGAAAAATGCACAGCTGTGTTTCTTTCATAGGTTAAATCTGCTAATTTGTTAAGAATACTGCAATTCTGTGCTCATTATAACTATTATATATTACATAATTTATTATATATGTGTTTAACTTTACTGGAATAGCACCATAGATTTCAGAATAGAAATCAAATAACATTCTTTAGTACAAAATGTAAAACAACTGCAAAAAGATGAATTCTTTAAGGTTTTTGCTTTTGTTGACTAATGCAAATTTTTATTGTCAGGAAATATTTCTACTAGGATTTGTATATGGAAAGTTACTTTGAGAGCATGCCTCCTTAAGCCAGCTTTCAGGGTCTTGCCATATTGTCAGGGCAATGAAGTGGGACAATGGACGTATCTTTGCTCTCAGAGTTCTGAAGAATTTACTCTCTCCTTTCTAGTAAAATTTTACCCCCATTGATTTCCTTGCTTTCATAACCATTTTGCTGTCTCACTTCTCCTTTCAAGACATTCAAGACACGTAGAATTAAACACACCACCGAAAAACTACCAGAGTTTATCAGTGAATCCAGTAAAGTTGCAAGATACAAATTAATACAAAAGAATCTGTTGCATTTCTATATATTAACAAAAAATTACCATAAAGAGAAATTAAGGAAACACTCCCATTTACAACCTCGTCAAAAAGAATAATATAACTAGAAGTAAACATACCAAAAGAGGCAAAAGATCTGTACTCAGAAAACTATACGACATTGATGAAATAAACTGTAAATAACACAAATAGATGGAAAGAAATACCATGCTCATGGGTTGGAAGATTAATAATGTAAAAATGACCACAACCCAAGGCAATCTACAGATTCAACAAAATCCCTAACAAAATACCAATGGCATCTATCACAGAACTAGAAGGAGTAATTTTAAAGTTTATATAGGAAACACAAAAAATTCCAAATAGCAAAACAAAAAAACAAAAAAATAGACTTGAGAAAGAAAAGTGATCAAGGTTTTGCATTCTCTGACTTCAGACCATAATACAAGGCTACAAAAGTAATTAGTACAGCTACTGGAACAAAAGCAGACACATAGATAGAGGGAACAGTATAGAAGTCCCATAAATAAACCCACACATTTATGGTCAATTAAGTTGTGACAAATAAAGTGAGAATATATAGTTGAGAAAAGACAGTCTCTTCAGTAAGTGGTGCTGGGAAAACAGGACACATTTTTGTAAAAGAATGAAATTAGAACATTCTCTATCATCATATACAAAAATAAGCTCAAAATTAATTAAAAACCTAAATGTAAGACCAGAAACTATAAAGTTCCTAGAAAAGAACATAGGTAGAACACTCAGCCATAAATCATGACAATATTTTTTATACCTGTCTCTTAAAGTAAAGGAAACAAAGAATTCTAAACAAATGAAGTTTTCTTAATTTCTTCTTGGAGTAATACATTGTTAGTGTACAGAAATGTCACTGATTTTTGCATGTTGGGTTTGTATGCTGTAACATTACTTAATTTGTTAAAATAAAATTAACTATTGAACTGTGAAAACAGTATTATTGTTGTTATGTGGGTTTCATAGTAGAACTAGTTAAAATAATCTGAAAAACAAGAATTACCATTGGAAAAGTAAATTACAGAAAAAGGAAAGACTCATGACCAAAATGCAATAGTCAATAGTAAGTATACAATGTATCTGTTGCTGCTGCTCCTGAGTCGCTTCAGTCGTGTCTGACTCTGTGACCCCATAGACGGCAGCCCAACTGGTTCCTCTGTCCCTGGGATTCTTCAGGTAAGAATACTGGAGTGGGTTGCCACTTCCTTCTCCAATGCATGAAAGTGAAAAGTGTAAGTGAAGTCGCTCAGTCCTGTCTGACTCTGTGCGACCCCATAGACGGCAGCCCAACTGGCTCCTCTGTCCATGGGATTTTCCAGGCAAGAGTATTGAAGTGGCTTGCCATGTCCTTCTCCAATAATGTATCTAGATCAATACAATTTTTTAAATGTAGTGGAATGATACTACATTTTCAAATGTAAAGATACTGAGTTAATGGTTATCATGGACATAATGTTGTGAACAAATATCTTCTAAAAATGGAGAATGATCTCAAGCATGCTCTTACACAATTGGATTTGGCAGTCTTTGTGCATTATGTCTGTGTTATGATTATCTTTTGATCATTTGAAACTGTCAGCTTCAAATATGCATTAACATTGAAGAGTACAGTTCAATTCATATACATTAACTGAATGTGTTTATTACATAAATGGCATTTTTGTTAAAAGTGTAAATTATTGCTGGAATACTAATCTCAATGCTATAGGAATATAGAAATTCTCTATTATAAATTCCAGCTTTAAATCGTCATGCCTCTAATTACAAAAATAACTTGATGATTAGAAAATCATTCATGTGGCCATTACTAAACTTAATACAGGGTTATAATTGCAGCTTTCTTTAAAAATGGTTTATGATGCAATATTTTACAATGCTGAAAAGTACAGAGAATTTTGAGTACTCATACTTAACATACATTTCTATTAAATTCTTATGTTTTTCTATATTGATTTTGATTATATATGAATCATTTATCTAATACTATGTAACAAACTACCTTAGTAATTTTCTATTACATATGAATTAACTAAGGACAGTGGTGTTCTACATGGTGTAGCTAAAGTCACTCATGTGGCTACATTTGAGAGATGGTTTACAAAAGATTACTTGTCTACCTAGGGTTGAGAGACTGCTCTAAAACAATTCACTTATCCTTCATAGATGACCTTTTTATCTAAACTAGAGAGTTTATGAAGCATCATTTTAAATCATCCTGAAATCTTAGCAAAACGTTCAAAAGCCTCACCCATAATTTGATCTAAACCCTAAGGCTATATTTTATTGAAAGCATCTTTTTAGTAAGGGCTTAATCCAACCTTGTGCACACCGGGACCCAGAGACCACAAGGACTGAGACAGAGCTATGTTTGAGTGTCTCCTGTGGAATACAGGTCAACAGTGGGCTGCCACAGAGCAGGGGCTCTCGGTGCAGCAGACTTGGGTATGGAGTAGGCGCTCTTCAAAGACGTAGCCATTAACCCCACCATAGAGGTGCCAGAAATTGCACAGGACTGTGGAAATAGACTCTTGGAGGACACAAACAGAAACTTGTGTGCACTAGGACCTAGGAGAAAGGCGCATGACCCCACAAGAGACTGACCCAGACTTGCCCATGAGTGTCTAAGAGTCTCCTGTGGAGGCATGGGTTGGCAGTGACCTGCTGCAGGGTTGGACGTATTGAGTGTAGCAAAGCGTGCATGGGACCATTTGAAGGAGGTCACCATAATCTTCATTACCTCCACTGTAATTTGGCCCAGGTAAATAACAGGGAATAGCAAGGGGAATAGCCAGAAGAAATAAGTAAGCCTTCTTTAGTGATCAGTGCAAAGAAATAGAGGAAAACAATAGAATGGGAAAGATTTGAAATCTCTTCAAGAAAAGTATAGATGCCAAGGGAACATTTCATGCAAAGATGGGCTTAATAAAGGACAGAAATGGTATGGACCTAACAGAAGATATTAAGAAGATGTGGTAAGAATACCCAGAACTATACAAGAAAGATCTTCATGACCCAGATAATCATGATGCTGTGATCACTCACCTAGAGCCAGATATCCTGGAATGTGAAGTCAAGTGGGTCTTAGGAAGCATCACTATGAACAAAGCTAGTGGAGGTGATGGAATTCCAGTTGAGCTATTTCAAATCCTGAAAGATGATTCTGTGAAAGTGCTGCAAATTTGGAAAACTCAGCAGTGGCCACAGGACTGGAAGAGGTCAATTTTCATTTCAATCCCTAAGAAAAGCAATGCCAATAAATGCTCAAACTACCACACAATTTTGCTCATTTCACATTGTTCATTCTGAGCAAAGTAATGCTCAGAATTCTCCAAGCCAGGCTTCAGCAATACATGAACCCTGCAATTCCAGATGTTCAAGCTGCCTTTAGGAAAGGCAGAGGAACCATAGATCAAACTGGCAACATCTTCTGGATCATAGAAAAAGCAAGAGAGTTCCAGAAAAAAACATTTATTTTTGCTTTATTGACTAAGCCAAAGCCTTTGGCTGTGTGGGACACGACAAACTCTGGAAAATTCTTAAAGTGATGGGAATACCGGACCACCTGACCTGCCTCTTGAGAAATCTGTATGTAGGTCAGGAAGCAACAGTTAGAACTGGGCATGGAACAGACTGGTTATAAATAGGAAAAGGAATATGTCAAGGCTGTATATTGTCACCATGCTTATTTAACTTATATGCAGAGTACATCATGAGAAACGCTGGGCTGGATGAAACACAAGCTGGAATCAAGATTGCCAGGAGAAATATCAATAATCTCAGATATGCAGATATCTCCCTTATGGCAGAAATTGAAGAAGAACTAAAGAGCCTCTTGATGAAAGTGAAAGAGGAGAGTGAAAAAGTTGACTTAAAACAAAGATCATAGAATCTGGTCCCCTCACTTCATGCAAATGGATGGGGAAACAGTGGAAACAGTGGCTGACTATTTTTTTGGGCTCCAAAATCACTGCATATGGTGACTGAAGCCATGAAATAAAAAGACGCTTACTCCTTGGAAGAAAAAGTTATGACCAACCTAGACAGCATATGAAAAAGCAGAGACATTACTTTGCCAACAAAGGTCCATCTAGCCAAGGCTATGGTTTTTCCAGTAGTCATGTATGGATGTGAGAGTTGGACTGCAAAGAAAACTGAGCATCAAAGAATTGATGCATTTGAACTGTGGTGTTGAACAAGACTCTTCAAAGTCCCTTGGACTTCAAGGAGATTCAACCAGTCCATCCTAAAGGAGATCAGTCCTGAGTGTTCACTGGAAGAACTGATGTTGAGGCTGAAACTCCAATACTTTGGCCACCTGATGGGAAGAGCTGATTCATTTGAAAAGACCCTGATGCCGGGAAAGATTGAGGGCAGGAGGAGAAGGGGATGACAGAGGATGAAATTGTTGGATGGCATCACCGACTCAATGCACGTGAGTTTGAGTAATTCCAGGAGGAGTTGGTGTTGGTCAGGGAGGTCTGGCATCCTGCAGTCCATGGGGTCAGAAAGTGTCAGATATGACTGAGCGACTGAACTGAGCTGAAATAACAGGGAGGGAACACAGCCCCAACCATCAACAGAAAATTGGATTAAATATTTACTTATCATGGCCCTGCCCATTAGACAAGACCCAGTTTCCCCTTCAGTCAGTCTCTCCCATCAGGAAACTCCCATAAACCTGTTATATTCTTCATCAGAGGGCAGACAGACTGAAAACCGCAATCACAGAAACTAACTAATCATATCTTATGGACCACAGACTTGTCTAACTCAATAAAACTATGAGCCATGCCTTGTAGAGCCACCCAAGACAGATGGGTCATGTTGGAGAGTTCTGAAAAAATGTGGTCCACTGGAGAAGGGAATGGAAAACCATTTCAGCATTCTTGTTTTTAGAACCCCCTGAACAGTATGAAAAGGCAAAAAAATATGACATTGAAAGATGAACTCCCCAGGTCAGAAGGTACCCAGTATTTTATAGGAGAAGAGTGGAGAAATAACTCCAGAAAGAATAAAGATATGTACCCAAAGGAAAAACATGCCCATTTGTGGTTGTGACTGGTGATGGAAGCAAAGTCTGATGCTGTAAATAGCAATACTGCATAGGAACCCGGAATGTTAGGTCCATGAATCAAGGCAAAATCGAAATAGTCAAACAGGAGATGGCAAGAGTGAACCTCAACATTTTAGGAATCAGTGAACTAAAATGGACTGTAATGGCTGAATTTAACTCAGCTGACCATTATATCTACTACTGTGGGCAAGAATCCCTTAGAAGAAATGGAGTAGCCATCATGGTCAAAAAAAGAGTCTGAAATGCAGTACTTGGATACAATCTCAAAAACAACAGAATGATCTCTGTTCATTTCCAAGGTAAATCATTCAGTGTTACGGCAATCCAAGCCTATGCCCCAACCAGTAATGCTGAAGAAGATGAAGTTGAACGGTTCTATGAAAACGTACAAGAACTTCTAGAACTAACACACATAAAACATGTCCTTTTCATTTTGGGGGACTGGAATGCAAAAGTTGGAAGTCAAGAAACACCTGGAGTAACAGCAAAGTTTGGCGTTGGAATATGGAATGAAGCATGACAAAGGCTAACAGAGTTTTGCCAAGAGGATGCACTGGTCATTGCACACACCCTCTTCCAACAACACAAGAGATGACTCTACACATGGAAATCACCAGATGGTCAATACCGAAATCAGATTGATTATATTCTTTGCAGCTAAAGATGAAGAATCACTATACATCCAGCAAAAACAAGACCAGGAATTGACTGTGGCTTGGATCATGAATTCCTTATTGCCAAATTCAGACTTAAAATGAAGAATAGGGAAAACCACTAGACTATGACATAAATCAAATCCTTTATGATTATACAGTGGAAGTGAGAAATAGATCCAAGGAATTAGAACTGATAGCATGCCTGATGAATTATGGACAGAGGTTTATGACATTGTACAGGAGATGGGAATCAAGACCATCCCCAAGAAAAGAAATGCAAAAAAAGCAAAATGGCTATCTGAGGAGGCCTTCCAAATAACTGTGAAAAGCAAAGGAGAAAAGGAGAGAAATAACCATTTGAATGCAGAGTTCCCAAGAATAGCAAGGAGGGATAAGAAAGCCATTCTCAGTGTCAGTGCAAAGAAATAGGGGAAAATCATAGAATGGTAAAGACTAGAGATCTCTTCCAGAAAATTAGAGGTACCAAAGGAACATTTCATGCAAAGATGAGTGCAGTAAAGGACAGAAATGGTATGGATCTAACAGAAGCAGAAGATATTAAGAATAGGTGGCAAGAATACACAGAACTATACAAAAAATATCTTCGTAACCCAGAAAATCACAATGGTATGATCACTCACCTAGAGCCAGACATCCTGGAATGTGAAGCCAAGTGTGCCTTAGGAAGCATTATTAGGAAAAAAGCTGCTGGAGGTGATGGGATTCCAGTTGAGCTATTTCAAATCCTAAGAGATGATGCTGCAAAAGTGCTGCATTCAAATTTGGAAACTCAGTAGTTGCCACAGAACTGGAAAAGGTCAGTTTTCATTCCAATCCCTAAGAAAGGCAATGCCAAAGAATGCTCAAACAACAACTGCACTCATCTTACATGCTAGTAAAATAATGCTCAAAATTCTCCAAGCCAGGCTTCAATAGTACATGAACCATGAACTTCCAGATGTTCAAGTTGGATTTAGAAAAGACAGAGGAACCAGAAATCAAATTGCCAACATTCACTGGATCATTGAAAAAGCAAGGGAGTTCCAGAAAATCATCTACTTCTACTTTATTGACTATTCCAAATCTTTTGACTAGGTGGTTCACAACATACTGTGGAAAATTCTCAAACAGATGGGAATACCATACCACCTTACATGCCTCCTGAGAAATCTGTATACAGGTCAGGAAGCAACAGTTAGAACTGGACATAGAACAACAGACTGGTTCCAAATTGGGAAAGAAGTACGTCAAGGCTATATGTTGTCACCCTGCTTATTTACCTTATATGCAGATTACATCATGAGAAGCTGGGCTGGATGAAGCACAAGCTGGAATCAAGATTGGCAGGAGAAATATCAATAACCTCAGATATGCAAATGACACCACCCTTATGGCAGAAAGCAAAGAACTAAAGAGCCTCTTGATGAAAGTGAAAGAAGAGAGTGAGAAAGTTGGCTTAAAACTAAACCTCAGAAAACTAAGATGTTGGCATCTGGTCCCATCACTTCATGGCAAATTGATCGGGAAACAGTGGCAACAGTGACAGACTTTCTTTTGGAGGGCTCCAAAATCACTGTAGATGGTGACTGCAGCCATGAAATTAAAATACACTTGCTCCTTGGAAGAAAATCTCTGACCTAGACAGCATATTAAAAGCAGAGACATTAGTTTGCCAACCAAGGTCCATCTAGTCAAAGCTATGGTTTTTCCAGTAGTCATGTATGGAAGTGAGAGTCGGACTATGAAGAAAGCTGAGCGCCAAAGAATTGATACTTTTGAAATGTGGTGTTGGAGAAAACTCTTGAAAGTCCCTTGGCCTGCAAGAAGATCCAACCAGTCCATCCTAAAGGAGATCAGTCCTGAATATTTATTGGAAGGACCGGTGCTGAGGCTGAAACTCCAATACTTTGGCCACCTGATGTGAAGAACTGATTCAGTTGAAAAGACCCTGATGCTGGGAAAGATGGAATGAGGGGGGAAAAGTGGACAACAAATGATGAGATGGTTGGATGGCATCACCGACATGTATTTGAGCAAACTCAGGGAGTTGGTGATGGACAGGAATGCCTGGTGTACTGGAGTCCATGGAGTGGCAGAAAGTCAGACATGACTGACTGAATTGAACTGAACTGAACTGAAAAGCATCCTAGATTTAATCTTTTCCCTTAGGCTATTTCTTGCTCTGAGAATGTGTTGCTATCTGTAGAGATTGACAATAGAAATAGTTTTGTCTTTCAACCCTGAAAATTTAGGGCAGACATATATATATATATATATATATATATATATATATATATATATATAATTCCTGCTTAAGAAATGAACAATTCTTTAATAAATCATCTTTCTTGAAACAACATATAAAAAGTAATGAAGGAAGCCAGCTGGCACTATTGACATTCTACAGGAAAATTTCTTTAACCGTGTGCTGTGCTGTGCTTAGTCGCTCAGTCCTGTCTGACTTTTAGTGACCCCATGGGCTCTAGCCCGCCAGGCTCCTCTGTCCATGGGGATTCTCCAGGCAAGAATACTGGAGAGTGTTGCTATGCCCTCCTCCAGGGAATGTTCCCAACCCAGGGATTGAACCCAGATCTCCCGCTCTGTGGGCAGATTCTTTACCATCTGAACCACAGGGAAGCCCACCACAATTTTATTTCCCCTGGAAAGGAAAATAACAACATATTCTTGCTTGTGAAGTCCCATGGTAGAGGAGCCCAGCTGACTACAGTCCGTGGGGTTGCAAAGAGGTTGACACCACTCAGCGACTAAGCAGGCATGCACACGATTTTACTTGGCTCATGTTATATTTTTCAGCTTACCTCTGGACACAGTCTCTTAATGGTTCCATCCAAGTTCTTTTTTCTCCAGTTTTTTTTCATTGATATTTAAAATCTTTTATTGTGCAGAAAAACACTGTATTTTCCTTTTCCTTTTCTCTAACAACATTCAAAATATTTCTGATATCAGATGTGTGATTTTTTTCCCCCCACAACAACAAGTTCTCCAACACCAGCTGGCTGTCCTTGAGCAGTTCACTTCAGACACTATTGGAGTTAACACAGACTTCAGAGGTTAAGGGTTCAGACCCACAAGACTGCACCCTTCTTCAGATGCCAACCAAGGATTCAGTTTTCTAGTCCAGACTGGTAGTCTGACTAATAAGTTAAAATCAGGGTTTCCATAACCCTGTTCTTGGATTCAATAATTTGCTAGGGTGACTCACAGAACTTAGGAAAAAAGCTTTCTTATTAATGCTGATTAATTATGAAAGATATTTTAAAGGCTGCAAATAAACATACAGATAAAGAGATGCATGGGGTGGGATCCTGAAGGGAACTTAGTGCAGGAGCTTCCATTCCTTTGGACTTGGAGTACATCACCAGCAACTGAATGTGTACACCAACTTAGAAGTTGTCTAAATCCCATACCTTAGGGATATTTATGTACTCATGATTGATTATCAAATCATTTCCAACCCCACTACTCTCTTGGTGGGGGCATAGGGCTGGAAATCTTCTAATCATGTCTTGGTCCCAGCCCACTGGTCACTTCATTAGAATAAATGGTACTTTATTATCACCGAGGAAATTCCAAGGGAGTTAGGAGCTCAGTGTCAAATGCTTCTATCTCTTAGAAAACTACAAGAGTTTTAGGTATTCTGTGTCAAGAAATTAAGTCAAAGACCAACTATTAACAGGAAATGGGGGGACACAGATATAGTATTTTTTTAATCTTTTCTTAATTTCTTTTTAACATATATATATATATATATATATATATTTTTTTTTTTTTTTCTTGTTTCACAATCCATCCCCTGGTCTCTATCCACAGACCCCTTACAGCAAATTGATCCCATCTCTTTTTTTTTTTTTTTTTGTATTCACTAATCTTGGGTAAATAAAACTATCATAAGAGGCAAATGTCCAATTGGGCTTGGGATATGAGTCAAAGAATTGTCTGCATATCCCTTGGTGGTAGAGAGGGAAGAGAGACAATGAGTTTCTGCCTGCCATGTGAAGCTGGGCAGCAAGACTGGAAAAGACTCTCAGGGTATACTTAATATTTAGTTTTCAAGAATAACTATAGTAACTATTATTAGGCCTATCCTATTCTTTAAGAATAACAGTAAATTTACAGTGGATGGTCAGTTACTGACACTAGGAACATAATTGTGACTCTCTAACAAGAAGACAGGTAAACATGAAGGAAACTAAGAATGTAGCAGATGCACTACCAGGGAGAAATAAGATATGCCTCTGATGGGGCTTTGGGCACACAGAATGGATAAATGGAACATGAAGGTGTTCTCCAGTAATTTTTAAAGATCTCAGGAATAAAAAATCTGGTTCAAATTCTGCCACTGGGCAATTATACATGAATGGACATTTTTATTACAGATATTTAAAAAAAAGAAAAATCATATTCTAATATTCAGGCTGATAAAACATAAGCCATGTAGCTTACATTTGATTATTTTCAATGATCGCAATGTCAGTTTTTATCTATATATATTAGTAAGATAGAGCATTCATTTAGTTTCTTGATTTCAAAATGCATTAGAATTTAAATCTTTCATTAATATATCAAATTTTTCTGAAGCTACAATTCCTAAGGGCAGTTATAAAAATTACACTTCAGTTCAGTTCAGTTCAGTTGCTCAGTCGTGTCCGACTCTTTGCTACCCCATGAATGGTAGCACGCCAGGCCTCCCTGTCCATCACCAGCTCCTGGAGCTTACTCAAACTCATGCGCATCAAGTCGGTGTTGCCATCCGGCCATTTCATCCTCTGCCATCCACTTCTCCTCCTGCCCCAAATCCCTCCCAGCATCAGGATCTTTTCCTATGAGTCAACTCTTCGCATGAGGTGGCCAAAGTATTGGAGTTTCAGCTTCAGCATCAGTCCTTCCAATGAACACCCATGATTGATCTCCTTTAGGATGAACTGGTTGGATCTCCTTGCAATCCAAGGGACTCTCAAGAGTCTTCTCCAACACCATAGTTCAAAAGCATCAATTCTTCAGCGCTCAGCCTTCCTCACAGTCCAACTCTCACATCCATACATGACCACTGGAAAAACCATAGCCTTTACTAGATGGACCTTTGTTGACAAAGTAATGTCTTTGCTTTTTAATATGCTATCTATGTTGGTCATAACGTTCCATCCAAGGAGTAAGTGTCTTTTAATTTCATGGCTGCAATCACCATCTGCAGTGATTCTGGAACCCCCAAAAATAAAGTCTGGCATTGTTTCCACTGTCTCCCCATCTATTTCCCATGAAGTGATGGGACCAGATGCCATGATCTTAGTTTTCTGAATGTTGAGCTTTAAGCCAACTTTTTCACTCTCCTCTTTCACTTTCACCAAAGTTATTGATTAACTTCATCTTGTTTTTTCCCTTCAATTGCCACTTTCATTTAAATTTTCCTTTTTGTTCTAAACACATTTTTTTTTAAACACATTTTTTAAAGAAAGAAACTTAGACAATTAGATATACCAGTCTTGTATAATTTTAAAAGAAACACCCCCATGAATTAATTTAGGGGGCAATAGTCCTTAGATCTCAAAAGAAATGAAAAGTTATCTATTTTAAAAAGTTGGTATAGTTGAACAGAAATACAAGGTAACAATATTTACAAGGTAAAGTATTTGAACAACATAGTTCAGTGCAATGGATTTAATTCATAGGGAAAGGATCTTATCTCAGATTTCTGTTATAATTAGATAGCTCAACAAACATCCATGCAACATATAATAAACTTTCTAAATTTGCTTTTGCAGTAATAGATTCTATCTGAAAATCTAAAAAAAAAATCTTCTGAGTGACATGAACAATTCACTGTGACTTTAAAGAAAAAGATGGCTTCAATATTGCACAATGTCTCTGATTTCCTAAATTCATTCTTTCTTAGATCCAGATGAATCAGTCCTGAATAAATCAGGACACAATTTCTTAAAATGAACTTTATCATAAAGTTCTACAGAGCATGGTTGACACTGTGTGCAGAAAGAGAACTTAATCTTTCTTATAGTTATTATTACCTTGACAAGTAGAGAAATAATAGGGAAGCATATGATTGGAATGGCTTGAAGGTGGCATGGCAGGTAAGAATCAATAAAATTTGCTATACTGCTTAAAAAGGTAAAATTCTAAATTTAAATTTAAAAAGGAATAGTTCTATATTATGTATATAAACACAATTAAAATATTTTTGTTAACTATAAAATACAAGCAAGAGGTTCATTAAATTATGTAAACCTTAATAAGGAACTGTCACAGATCCTGAATAATCTTGTGTGCCACAGCTAATGTATACATTGCATTTAAGAATCTTATACTCATTTAGTCAATCCACGTATTTTAGCATTTATTGTATTGCAATGTCTATTAATAATGGAATTGTTGGTAGAAGCCTAGGATATCTTTTCATTTATTACAAAAGACATAAAGAACCTCCAAGAATGAATGAATAATTCATTAATTAAATCAGAACACAATTTTTAAGTATATAGCATGCTTGAGCAAATGTCCACTCTGTAGTCAGTAAGATGATAAGCAAGACGCTGTTGCTTCTGTTTAGACAGGAAAATAATTACAACAACATGCTAAATACTAAGATAAGCTGTAATCTATATGCAGTTAGAAGGGAAGAGAATAATTTTTAGTTAATGAGAAAAGTATTCAAAGAAACAGTGGTATTTAAGCTTGGTCTTGTGATGAAGGCTCAACAGTAGATGGGAAATAAACTGTGAAGGTCTTTTTTGCTATCTTATCAAATATTGAGGGTCAACCAAATTTTTAAACAAGTGATTTATATAAGTAGATTTTTATTCCATAGTAATTGCTCTGGTCACAGTTATGAGTGATAGATTTAAACAGGGGGAAACTGGAAATGAGGACAACATTTATAAGGCTGTTGTATAAGTTCATACAATTTCTGGGTATGAACAAAATGGTGGAAGTTAAAATGCACAAGAAGAAAGAGTCAACATAATAAGTAGTGTTAGAGATAATACCTAGAGAATTCAGTATAAAGTAAATTATGAGTGTTTCAGAAAACATATATAAAATATCAAATATAGAATTTATATATATGTATATATATATATATATATATATACAAAGTACAAAAATCAGTTTTAGATCTTACATTACTTTTTTAGGGCTCTAATAAATTATCACAGTTTATTGTTACTGTTGTTCAGTCATTAAATTGTGTCCAACTCTTTGTGACCCCATGGACTGCAGCAGTCCAGGCTTCCCTGTCCATCACTATCTCCCTGAGTTTGCTCAAACTCAAGTCCATTAAGTAGGTGATACCACTCAACCATCTCATCCTCTCTCACCCTCTTCTCCTCTTGCCCTCAATCTTGTCCAGTTTCAGGTTATTTCCAGTGAGTTGGCTCTTCATATCAGGTGGCCAAAGTACTGGAGTTTGAACTTCAGCATCAGTCCTTCCAATGATTATTCAGGACTGATTTCCTTTAGGATTGACTGGTTTGATCTCCTTGCTGTCCAAGGGACTCTCAGGAGTCTTTTCTAGCACCACAGTTAGAAAGTATCAATTCTTTGGTGCTCAGCCTTCTCTATGGTCCAACTCTCATATCTGTACACTACTGGAAAATTGGAAAAACATAACTTTGACTACAAGGACATTTCTCAGCAAAGTGAAGCCTCTGCTTTGTAATATGCTGTCTAGGTTTGTCATAGCTTTTATTCCAAAGAGCAAGTGTCTTTTAATTTTGTGGCTGCAGTCACTATCTATGGTGATTTTACAGCCCTGTCACTGTTTCCATTTTATCCTCATCTATTTACCATGAAGTGATGGAACCGGAGGCCATGATGTTAGTTTTTTGAATGTTTAGTTTTAAGCCAGCTTTTTCACTCTCCTCTTTCCCATTCATTGAGAGACTTTTTAGTTCCTCTTCACTTTCTGCCATTAGGGTGGTGTCATCTGCATATCTGAGGCTGGAAATCTTGATTCCTGCTTGTGAGTCATCCAGCCCAGAATTTCACATGATATACTCTGTCTGTGAGCTTCCCTGGTGCCTCAGTTGGTAAAGAGATCACCTGCAATGCAGAAGACCTATGCTCAATCCCTGGGTCTGGAAGATCCCTTGGAACAGGGCATGACCACTCACTCTTGTAGTCTTGCCTACAGAATCCAATGGACAGAGGAGCCTGACAGGCTATAGTCCATAGGGTCACAGAGTCAGACATGACTGAAGTTGCTTAGCACACACACACACACACACACACACACTCTGCATATAATTTAAATAAGCAAAATGACAATATACAGCCTTGGAGAATTCCTTTCCCAATTTTGAACCAGTCTTTATTCCATTACAGGTTCTAACTCTTTCTTCTTGTCCTGCACACAGGTTTCTCAAGAGGCAGGTCAGGTGATTTGTTATTCCCAACTCTTTCAGAATTCTTCACAGTTTGTTATGATTCACACAGTCAAAAGCTTTGACATAGTCAATAAAGCAGAAGTAGATGCTTTTCTGGAGCTCTCTTGCTTTTTTGATGATCCAGTAGAGGTTGGCAATTTGATCTCTGGTTCCTCTGTCTTTTCTAAATCCAGCTTGAACACCTGGAAGTTCACAGTTCACGAACTACTGAAGTCTGGCTTGAAGAATTTTGAGCATTACTTTGCTAGCCTGTGAGATGATTGCAATTGTGTGGTAGTCTGAGCATTCTTTGGCATTGCCTTTCTTTGGGATTGGAATGAAAACTGACCTTTTCCAGTCCTGTGGCCACTGCTAAGTTTTACAAATTTGCTGGCATATTGAGTGCAGCACTTTCACAGCATCATCTTTTAGGATTTGAAATAGCTCAACTGGAATTCCATCACCTCCAGTAGCATTGTTCTTAGTGATGCTTCCTAAGGCCCACCTGACTTTGCACACCAGGGTTGTGGTTCTGGTAGCGTAGTTTACCTTTTTGTGGCAATTACTTTAACTAGTATTGGGGTTAAAGAGAAGGGAAGAATAAATGAAGATTGTAAGATTTTCCTTTTAAGTCATCAAGTGGAGAATTTTGCCATTGTTGAAATGGAAAAAGCTAGGTTGAGGGGAAACAAGATCTCTACTTTGGACCTGGGAGGCAGATATGCCTATTATCAATAGAGTGGAAATGTAAAATGGATGATCAAGAGGGCCAATCTGGAACTCAGTCGGCAATTTTCTATCCTTATTGACTGGTTAACTGTCCACAATTTGAAATGCTACCTTATCGAATATAAAAATCTATATATAGATTTTTTATTATATTTTGTTCCATTAAGTGGTTTTTACTTCCAGTCCTGGCCTACTTTCTAATAGTTTTAGTTTTGTTTTAAGGTATTTTTTATCATCTATAGAATCTAGGCATATTATTTTCTTCTTTACTGTCATGTATTTAATCATTGAATGATTCTCAGAAACATATACCTTGATTCTCTTCCAAATAATATATGCTTTAACCTAAAATTTGTGAGATTGAGGACTAATGAAAATATTTTTCAAAAAGCTCGTGAAAACCTTATGTAAATCTCTTTTTAATTAATCTAACTGGAGTGGGCTTCTGCTGTTTGAGAAGAAATGTGCACTAAGTCATTGTTTATTCTTTTTTACTCTATTCATGTAAAAATCATAAGTAAACTTTTTTGATAAAAGTTTTACATGAATAAACAAGGAAAATTCTCAATAAAACAAAATCACTAATAGTACAGCTGATAAAAAACATTATACATTTCCAAATAATATATTGGGGAACATCTTAAATATTTCTGATATTCTTTGCTTACAAATTGTATATGAAATTGTAATGCCACATCTTTCCCTGAATCAGTATCATCCCTTAAAAAAGTGTCAGATGTGATTTTTAGTGAACAGTATTTAATGCCTATTAAGTATCTACTTTGACTTCTTATTTCTTTATAGAAATTTAAAGTTCACTCAGTTTTGCGTTCTCTCGCTCAGTTGTGTGTTCTACAGAAGCAGCACTCAACCCTTTGCATATTTCTATTCTCTTTCCCTGTAGCTGTTTTGGCATATGTATTTGCTTTTATTCTAGGTAATAAAACATTAGAGGAAGTCCGCTGAGCAATTAAGATGAGACTGTATTAATTCAGGGCTTCCCTGGGGTTTCAACTGGTAGAGACCTGCCTGCAATGCAAGAGACCCTGGTTTGATCCCTGGGTGGGGAAGAATTCCCTGGAGAATGAAATGGCTACACCCACTCCAGTATGCTTGCCTGGAGAATGCCATGGACAGAGGAGACTGGTGGGATACCATCCACGGGGTTGCAAAGATTCGGACATGACTGAGTGACTAGCACATACACACACACATAAGCAGGAAAAGTTTCTTTGAAACTTTTTAATACTTTAATGCATGCCTTGATGTGTATTAATCTTATAACCATGGGAATAACTGCCTTGAGGACAATGCTAACACATAGAAAAATGGCATTATACAAATCATAAGCCCCTGAGACTTTGAGGATGTTTTTGAACTCTGAATTATCCTACTCTGAAAAAGACATACCTCCCAACATCTAGATAGTAAGAGAAAATACATTATCTTATTGTAAAAAACATATCTAGCTTGATTTTTTCTTATTTTCAGCTGAAATATTCCTGATGACAAAAAAGTACTAATCAAAATGCCATATATGATTTAAAATGTTGTCTCAAATTATTAGCTTTTTATTTTACCTAGTGAGCAGTGATGAGGTGAAGAAAAAAAATAATCACAGTGGTACAGTATACTGTAGCTCAGGTTGTCCCACACACTCTTTCAAATGGTTTGAATTGCAATAATAAATTGCTTATATTTTACAATTGCAAGGATAATCAATATTCATATATTCATAGTATAATATTTTTAGTAATCCACAAATAACAATTTCATATATCTCTTCAAATATCATTTATTAAGTATTATAAAAATTTTAAATTTACAATTTGTTAATATTATCTACACCTAATATGGTATTGGCTTTCAATTTTTAACAACTGCTTAAACAAACTAAACATAGTAAATATTCATTCCTGTATTCCATATTTGTGAATTTTTTGCTATGCTAAATTTCACTTGTAACCCCAAAATCAATATCAAGGAGACTTTGCCATCATTAATGAACACGTAAACAGCAATACAGCAAGAAAATATTTAGTTGCCCAATGCACACCAGATGAGGTTGAAGCAGGCGATGCTCTATCTTCTTATTTCATCTCTCAGTTTAACCAAGTATCCTTTTCGTGGACTATTTAATTTAATATATTTTAACATTTTTTGCTTCTTGGTGGTGACTTTGCTTTTTTAGGGCTTCCCAGGTAGCTCAGTGATACAGAATCCACCTGCCAATGTAGGAGACACAGGAGGTGCTCATTTGATCCCTGGATCAGGAAGATCCCCTGGAATAGGAAATGGCAACCCGCTCTAGTATTCTTTTTTTTTTTTTTTTTTTTTTAATTTATTTGTTTTAATTGGAGGCTAATTACTTTACAATATTGTAGTAGGTTTTGCCATACATTGACATGAATCAGCCATGGGTGTACATGTGTTCCCCATCCTGAATCCCCCTCCCAACTCCCTCCCCATGCCATCCCTCAGGGTCATCCCAGTGCACCACTCATGAGCAGCTTGCCTCATGCATTGAACCTGGACTGGCGATCTGTTTCACATACGATAATATACATGTTTCAATGCTATTCTCTTAAATCATCCCACCCTCGCCTTCTCCCAGTCCAAAAGACTACTGTATACATCTGTGTCTCTTTTGCTGTCTCGCATATAGGGTCACTCTTACTATCCTTCTAAATTCCATATATATGTGTTAGTATACTGTATTGGTGTTTTTCATTCTGACTTACTTCACTCTATATAACAGGCTCCAGTTTCATCCACCTCATTAGAACTGATTCAAATGTATTCTTTTTAATGGCTGAGTAATATTCCATTGTGTATATGTACCACAGCTTTCTTACCCATTCGTCTGCCGATGGACATCTAGGTTGCTTCCATGTCCTGGCTATTATAAACAGTGCTGTGATGAACATTGGTGTACACGTGTCTCTGTCAATTCTGGTTTCCTCGGTGTGTATGCCCAGCAGTGGGATTGCTGGGTCATATGGCAGTTCTGTTTCCAGTTTTTTAAGAAATCTCCATACTGTTTTCCATAGTGGCTGTACTAGTTTGCATTCCCACCAACAGTGTAAGAGTGTTCCCTTTATCCACACCCTCTCCAGGATTTATTGCTTATAGACTTTTGGATAGCAGCCATCCTGACTGGCATGTAATGGTACCTCATTGTGGTTTTGATTTGCATTTCTCTGATAATGAGTGATGTTGAGCATCTTTTCATGTGTTTGTTAGCCATCTGTATGTCTTCTTTGGAGAAATGTCTCTTTAGTTCTTTGGCCCATTTTTTGATTGGGTCATTTATTTTTCTGGAATTGAGCTTCAGGAGTTGCTTGTATATTTTTGAGATTAATCCTTTGTCTGTTTTTTCATTTGCTATTATTTTCTCCCAATCTGAGGGCTGTCTTTTCACCTTGCTTATAGTTTCCTTTGTAGTGCAGAAGCTTTTAACTTTCACTAGGTCCCATTTGTTTATTTTTGCTTTTATTTCCAATATTCTGGGAGGTGGGTCATAGAGGATGCTGCTGTGATTTATGTCGGAGAGTGTTTTGCCTATGTTCTCCTCTAGGAGTTTTATAGTTTCTGACCTTACCTTTAGATCTTCAATCCATTTTGAGTTTATTTTTGTGTACAGTGTTAGAGAGTGTTCTAGTTTCATTCTTTTACAAGTGGTTGACCAGTTTTCCCAGCACCACTTGTTAAAGAGGTTGTCTTTTTTACACTGTGTATCCTTGCCTCCTTTGTCTAAGACAAGGTGTCCATAGGTTCATGGATTTATCTCTGGGCTTTCTATTCTGTTCCATTGATCTATATTTCTGTCTTTGTGCCAGTACCACACTGTCTTGATGACTGTGGCTTTGTAGTAGAGTCTGAAGTCAGGCAGGTTGATTCCTCCAGTTCCACTCTTCTTTCTCAAGATTACTTTGGCTATTTGAGATTTTTTGTATTTCCATAGAAACTGTGAAATTATTTGTTCTAGTTCTGTGAAAAATACCGTTAGTAGCTTGATAGGGATTGCATTGAATCTATAGATTGTTTTGGGTAGTATAGTCATTTTGACAGTATTGATTCTTCCAATCCATGAACACGGCATATTTCTCCATCTGTTTGTGTCTTCTTTGATTTCTTTCATCAGTGTTTCATAGTTTACTATGTATAGGTCTTTTGTTTCTTTAGGTAGATATACTCCTAAGTATTTTATTCTTTTTGTTGCAGTGGTGAATGGTATTGTTTCCTTAATTTCTCTTTCTGTTTTTTCATTGTTAGTGTATAGGAATGCAGGGATTTCTGTGTGTTCATTTTATATCTTGCAACTTTACTATATTTACTCTTTAGCTCTAGTAATTTTCCGGTGGTGTCTTTAGGGTTTTCTATGTAGAGGATCATGTCATCTGCAAACAGTGAGAGATTTACTTCTCCTTTTCCAATCTGGATTCCTTTTATTTTTTTTTCTTCCCTATTATGGCGAAAACTTCCAAAATTATGTTGAATAGTAGTGGTGAGAATGGGCACCCTTGTCTTTTTCCTGACTTTAGAGGAAATATTTTAATTTTTCACCACTGAGGATGTTTGCTATGGGTTTGTAATATATAGCCTTTATTATGTTGAAGTATGTTCCTTCTATGCCTGCTTTCTGGAGGGTTTTTTTTTTAAATCATAAATGGATGTTGAATTTTGTCAAAGGCTTTCTCTGCATCTATTGAGATAATCATATGATTTTTATCATTCAATTTGTTAATGTGGCATATTACATTAATTGATTTGCAGATATTAAAGAATCTTTGTATCCCTGGGATAAAGCCCACTTGGTCATGTTGTATGATCTTCTTAATATGTTGTTGGATTCTGTTTGCTAAGATTTTGTTAAGGATTTTTGCATCTATGTTCATCAGTGATCTTGGCTGGTAGTTTTCTTTTTTTGTGGCATCTTTGTCCGGTTTTGGTATTAGGGTGATGCTGGCCTCTAGAATGAGTTTGGAAGTTTACCTTCCTCTGCAATTTTCTGGAAGAGTTTGAGTAGGATAGATGTTAGCTCTTCTCTAAGTTTTTGGTAGAATTCAGCTGTGTAGCCGTCTGGTCCTGAGTTTTTGTTTGCTGGAAGATTTCAGATTACAGTTTCGATTTCCATGCTTGTGATAGGTCTGCTAAGATTTTCTATTTCTTCCTGGTTCAGTTTTGGAAAGTTTTACTTTTCTAAGAATTTGTCCATTTCTTCCAAGTTGTCCATTTTCTTGGTATACAGTTGCTGATAGTAGTCTCTTATGATCCTTTCTATTTCCTGTGTTGTCTATTGTGATTTCTCCATTTTAATTTCTAATTTTGTTGATTTGATTCTTCTCCCTTTGTTTCTTGATGAGTTTGGCTAATGGTTTGTCAATTTTACTTATCTTCCCAAAGAACCAGCTTTTAGCTTTGCTGATTTTTGCTATGGTCTCTTTTGTTTCTTTTGCATTAATTTCTGCCCTAACGTTTATAATTTCTTTCCTTCTACTAGCCCTGGGGTTCTTCATTTCTTCCTTTTCTAGTTGCTTTAAGTGTAAGTTAGGTTATTTATTTGACTTTTTTCTTGTTTCTTGAGGTAAGCCTGTATTGCTATGAACCTTCCCCTTAGCACTGCTTTTCAGTGTCTGATAGGTTTTGGGTTGTTCTGTTACCATTTTCATTCATTTCTAGGCATATTTTTATTTCTTTTTTTGATTTCTTCTGTGACTTGTTGATTATGCAGAAGCATGTTGTTTAGCCTCCATATGTTGGAATTTTATTAAAAATTATTATTATTATTATTAAAAATTATTTAAAAAAACTATTAAGTTTTTTCCCCCTGTAATTAACATCTATTCTTACTGCATTCTGATCAGAAAAGATGCTTGGAATAATTTCAAATTTTTTTAATTTACAAAGGCTAGATGTATGGCCTAGGATGTAATCTATCCTGGAGAAGGTTCTGTGTGCACTTGAGAAAAAGTTTAAATTCATTGTTTTGGGGTGAAATGTCCTATAGATATCAATTAGGTCTAACTGGTCCATTGCATCATTTAACGTCTGTGTTTCCTTGCTAATTTTCTGTTTAGTTGATCTATCCATAGGTTTGAGTGGAGTATTAAAGTCTCCCACTATAATTGTGTTGTTGTTAATTTCCCCTTTCATACTTGATTGCATTTGCCTTACATATTGCAGTGCTCCTATGTTGGGTGCATATATATTTATAATTGTTGTATCGTCTTTTTGGAGTGATCCTTTGATCATTATGTAGTGTCCTTCTTTGTATCTTTTCACAGCCTTTATTTCAAAGTCTATTTTATCTGATATGAGTATTATTACTCCTGCGTTCTTTTGGTCTCCATTTGCATGAAATATCTTTTTCCAGCCCTTCAGTTTCAGTCTGTATGCATCCCTTGTTTTGAGGTGTGTCTCTTATAGACAGCATATATAAGGGTCTTGTTTTAGTATCCATTCAACCAGTCTTTGTCTTTTGGTTGGGGCATTCAACCCATTTACATTTAAGGTAATTATTGATAAGTATGATCCCGTTGCCATTTACTTTGTTATTTTGGGTTCAATTTTATACACCTTTTCTGTGTTTCCTGCCTAGAGAAGATCCTTTAGCATTTGTTATGAGCTGGTTTGGTGGTGTTGAATTCTCTCAGCTTTTGCTTGTCTGTAAAGCTTTTGATTTCTCATTCATATTTGAATGAGATCCTTGCTGGGCACAGTAATTTGGGTTGTAGGTTTTACTCTTTCATCACTTTAAATATGTCCTGACAATCCCTTCTGGCCTGAAGAGTTTCTATTGAAAGATCAGCTATTAACCTTATGGGAAATCCCTTGTGTGTTATTTGTTGCTTTTCCTTTGCTGCTTTAATATTTGTTCTTTGTGTTTGATCTTTGTTAATTTGATTAATATGTGTCTTGGGGTGTTTCACCTTGGGTTTACCCTGTTTGCGACTCTCTGGGCTTCTAGGACTTGGGTGACTATTTCCTTCCCCATTTTAGGGATGTTTTCAACTATTATCTTCTCAAATATTTTCCATGGCCTTTCTTTTTGTCTTCTTCTTCTGGGACACCTATGAATCGAATGTTGGTGTGTTTAACATTGTCCCAGAGGTCTCTGAGGTTTTCCTCATTTCTTTTAATTCTTTTTTCTTGTTTCCTCTCTGTTTCATTTATTTCCAGCATTCTATCTTCTACCTCACTTATCCTGTCTTCTGCCTCAGTTTTTCTGCTGTTGGTTCCCTCAAGAGTGTTTTGATCTCATTTATTGCATTATTTATTATTGATTGAGTCCTTTTTATTTCTTCTAGGTCTTTGTTAAACATTTCATGCATCTTCTCAATCCTTGTATCCAGGTTGTTTATCTGTAACTCCATTTTGTTTTCAAGATTTTGGATCATTTTTACTATAATTATTCTGAAGTATTTTTCGGGTAGACTCCCTATCTCCTCCTCTTTTGTTTGGTTTGGTGGGCATTTATCTTATTCCTTCTTGCCTGAAGAATCCCCATATCAGAGGAGCCTGGTGGACAACTGTTCATGGGGTCACAAAGACTCAGACATGATTGAGTGACTGAGCATTATGCACTTGCTGCCTCCCCACTCCCTGTAGAAGTACTGAAGTGATCTCTACTCTTCCTAGTGCAAGAAGGTTGTGATGTACCATATGGAGAAAATGTGCTTGCTAGATAAGGTTTAAGGTGAGTTACAGTGCTGTTGATTGTGAGTTTAGTGGTAACACATCAGGAATATACACTAACACACAAAACAAGGTTATGGAAATGAAACAATTAAACTAAAACAATTTTTCACATAATGAAGTGAAATAAAATGACAAAATGAAAAGACCATTTAATAAGTTGGAAAAAAATACTTTTAATTTATATGACCATTAAAAGGTTAATATCCAAAATATATAAACAGCCCATAAAACTAAATTTTAAAAAAGTTAATTCAAAAAATGAGCAGAATACCTGACTATACACCTTTCCAAAGAAGATATACAGCTGACCAATAGATATACATGACAAGCTGTTTAACATTGTTAATCATCAGGTAAATGCAAATCAAAACCATAATTAGATATCATCTCAAACCTGTCAGAATGGACAACATCAAAAAGTCTACAAATAACAAACATTAGAGAGGATGTGGAGAAAAGTAAAGCCTTGTATATCGTTGATGGGTGTATATATTGCTGCAGTCACTATTGAAAATAGTATGGAGGCTCCTCAAAAATTAAGAACAGAACTACCATATGATCCAACAATTTCATTTCTAGGTATATATATCTGGAAAAAAATGAAAGCATTAATTTAAATCATAATGCACCTAAACGTTCATGGTGGTGGTGGTGCTCAGTCATGTCCAACTCTTTGTGATCTCATGGACTGTAGTCCACCAGACTCTTCTCTCCATGGAAATTTCCAGGCAGGAATATTGAGGTGGGTTGCCATATCCTACTCCAGGAGATTTCGACCCAGGAAATGAAAGTATGTTACTTGTGTCTCCTGTTTGGCAGGCAGATTCTCTATCATTGCACCATTATAGCAGCATTATTTACAATAGCCAAGCTATGGAAGAAACCCGAATCTCCACCAACAAATGAATGAATGAGGAAGATATGAGATTTAAATATAGATATACACATACATATTCACATATATACACAATGGAATATTCAGTTCAGTTTCAGTTCAGCCACTCAGTCGTGTCTGACTCTGCGACCCCATGAATCACAGCACGCCAGGCCTCCCTGTCCATCACCAACTCCCAGAGTTTTCTCAAACTCATGCCCATTGAGTCAGTGATGTCATCCAGCCATCTCATCCTCTGTCTTCCCCTTCTCCTCCTGCCCCCAATCCCTCCCAGCATCAGGGGCTTTTCCAATGAGTCAGCTGTTCACATGAGGTGGCCAAATTATTGGAGTTTCAGCTTCAGCATCAGTCCTTCCAAAGAACACCCAGGACTGCTCTCCTTTAGGATGGACTGGTTGGATCTCCTTGCAGTCCAAGAGACTCTCAAGAGTCTTCTCCAACAGCACAGTTCAAAGCATCAATATTTTGGTGCTCAGCTTTCTTCACAGTCCAACTCTCACATCCATACATGACCACTGGAACAACCAGAGCCTTGACCAGACGGATCTTTTTTGGCAAAGTAATGTCTCTGCTTTTTAATATGCTATCTAGGTTGGTCATAAGTTTCCTTCCAAGGAGTGAGTGTCTTTTAATTTCATGACTGCCATCACCGTCTGCACTGATTTTGGAGCCTAAAAAAGTAAAGTCTGACACTGTTTCCACTGTTTCCCCATCTATTTGCCATGAAGTGATGGGACCAGATGCTATGATCTTAGTTTTCTGAATGTTGAGCTTTAAGCCAAATTTTCAGTCTCTTCTTTCACTTTCATCAAGAGACTTTTTAGTTCCTGTTCACTTTCTGCCATAAGTGTGGTGTCATCTGCATATCTGAGGTTAATGATATTTCTCCTGGCAATCTTGATTCCAGCTTGTGATTCTTCCAGCCCAGCGTTTCTCACGATGTACTCTGCATATAAGTTAAATAAGCAGGGTGACAATATACAGCCTTGACGTACTCCTTTTCCTATTTGGAATATTACTGAGACATTAAAAGAATCAAATTCAGCCATTTCCAACAAGGTTGATGAGCCTAGAATATTACATTTTGTAAAATAAATCTGACAGAGTAAAGCAAATATAGCATGTTCATTACTTATATGTGAAAAGTAAAAAATAAAACGAATGAATATAACAAAACAGAAACAAACTCAGAGATATAGAGAACAAACTTTTGTTTACTAGTGAGAAGAGGCAAAGGGATAGCATGATAGAGGTATAGGATTAAGAGATGCTGTTAAAATAGATAAACAATAGGGAGGTGTTGTAAAACACAGATTATAACCATCATTAAGTAATAACTTTAAATGGAACATTATGTTTGAAAATATTTAAGCACTATTTTGTACACTGGAATCTAACATAATATTGTAAACCAACTCTACTTCAATTAAAACCAAGATATGTGCTGTTTGGTTGATGAAGTGTGTGACCAGAGTCTTACATGATGTGAATTCTATGTTTTGCCTAGGAACAGACTTCAGTGTTCCCTATTTAGTATATATACACACATACACACACATTCAGGAGGCTGGACCTCCTCATGCCTCCAGGCTGCAGGAAGCCAAGTTTATTTACTCCCCAGGGACCCATGCCCATTTCTTGCCTAGGGAGCCCAGACAACTGTGACCCCTGCATCAGTCTGTGGCATTAGCTTGGCCTTCAGATAGAATTTGGGTGCCTGTTGATCAGTTCTGCCCATAATGACAACTTGATCCTTCCTTCTAATTAACTCAAATTTAGCTGTTTCTATTTTTTATTTTCTTCTAGAAATTAGAGTTTTTGGAGCTCCCCAGCACCTATGAAGGACTGACCTGGACTGGGTTTAACTATAACGAAGGATCCCAAGGATTGCTCAGGTCCCAAATCCCTGGTAAGCCAGAAATAGTTGAAGTGATATATAGTTTTATGTTTTTTCATGAAATGAGTTATATTTTAGATGCTGATGTTATTTAAATGGGCTTCCCAGGTGGCTTAGTGGTAAAGAATTCACCCACTAGTGCAGGAGTTGCAGGAGATGTGAGTCAGATCGCTGGGACAGGAAGATCCCCTGGAGTAGGAAATGGCAACCCACTCCAATATTCTTGCCTAGAAAATTCCAGTGAAAGGAGCCTGAGGGGCTATAGTATATGGGATCACAAATAGACATGGACATGAATGAGCAGGCATGCATGTCATTTTAATGCAAAGTGTTTCTATCAACATATTATGAATGTAGCTTCTTTCCATTTATTTTTCACTTAGAGTTTTAATAAGACTTCTATAATTATACAATGCTTCTTTTAAATCAAACTTTTGTTGGAAATATATAAAACACCTTTTTAACAAAATTATTTTTCAAAACATAAATTAGCAAAAAAATATAGATCATCATTGTGAAATTTGATTAATTTATCACAAATTTTAAATAACTCACATAATCAATGTTCAGATGAAACAAAGAAATACTAGTGGGACAAAAAAAGGCCCCCTCTCTTATGGCCCTTCCCAGATACCATCCAAGGTAACTATGACCCTGGTTTCTAGGACCATGGTTTAATACTCCCTGTATTGAAATTTACATAAATAAAATCTTAGAGTTTAGATATTTAACATTTTTCTTCTTTTTCAGAATTACTGTATATTTCTGAGGTTCATCCATGTATTTACACATAGTATAACTTGTGTATATATATATATATATATATGTATGTATGTATGTATATATATATATTTAACATGTAGCTTATTAGAAAATTCCTGAATCTGTCACACACAAATAAGGGCAAGTTGACCAATTTTCTTTTTCATTCTCCCATGTCACATTTAAAAATTAATTCAGTGATAATAAATCTTAGTTCATAGATTCAGTTGTGCAAGAACAGTAACATTAAAAAGTAACATATCCGCTATATCTTAACACTAGCTCTGAATTCAATCTTTCTTCCTTGACCTGTTTTGCTTCTTTATCCAAGGATAATTCAGAAAACTCAATAAGGAGAGGCTATATCTGAGCCTTAGTTATAGCTTAATAATGGTTGTAGCTCAAATGTCTATTATCCCTGCACTCACAGTTCCTTGTAGACTAGAAATAACCTGCTGCTTCTGTGCCCTGACTGGGTTACAGGAGTCTTCTGTGAGATTACCTGTGATTCCCCCATATACAGCTGCGCTATGCAGGAATTTCTGTCTGATGCCTGCATGAATCCTTCACAGTTATCCTAAGCACTAGGACTTCGTGTCACTTCTGTATTAAGGACCTTTACAACTCTCCTTATTTTCATCCTCTTACCTAACTGGGGATAATATCCCTCTTAGTTTTATGACTAGTTTTTCTGCTTCAAGATATTATACTCTGGTTTCCCTTGATTTATTTTCTCCATGACTTTAAAGATTTTTTATTTTTTATTTTTTTTGAGCTTAGACTTTTTGCTGGGAAAAGCGTGCCAGGCACAAAGTCAGCTTCTGATTTTTGTCTTCCCACTTGCTTCCTCTCAAGTAATGAACTAAGGTCAGTTTACAAATTTAAGGTGGAAGTAATAGGGAATTAAAAATTGCTAATAAGTACACATATTTTTAAATCTTGAATTTTTTATATATCATTAGTCCCTTAAAACTTACATATTGTCAGCTACAAATTGGCAACAATATGATACAATATGAAATAGACTGAGGATAAAAACTATTTGGTGAAGGAAAAAATATAAAACAACCTTTCAGTTCTTTATATCCACTCTTCAGATGTGAAGATGTTTTCTAATTCTAGATTTTTATTACTCTAAATATTGAAAATCTTTGCATCTTCTGAGTTATTCAAACTCTCCATATCTAAAATATTCTAGTAGACTCAATTATTTCACTCCCTCTTGAGATTATACATATTGGGTTTATAAAATGACAACAGCAAAGGATTACTTAAGCTAATCTTCTCATTTTATAGAAGAAAACACTGAGATCTACAGGAAAGAAATGGCATAAATGAGCCTAAGGTATTTGCCCCAGTAGTATACCTTTTGATGCACTGAATCATCTTGAATCAAAATGAAGTGTGGTAATTACATTAATTACATATAACTTT